>NC_029785.2:29289891-29307038 GCF_000816755.2 Arachis ipaensis
GATATGATTCTAGAACTTAAAGTTTGAATCTTTCTTAACAAGTAAGTAACAAACTTGAAATTTTTGAACCAAAACATTAATTGTTGATGATATTTTCGAAAATATGATATAAAATTAAGAAAAATATTTTTGAAAAATATTTTTAAAATTTTTGAAAATAATTAAGAAAAATGAAAAAGATATGATTTTTGAAAAAGATAATATTTTTAAATTGAAAATTTGATTTGACTCATAAGAAACAACTAAATTTTAAAAAGTTTTGAAAAAGTCAACTCAAATTTTTGAAAATTTATGAGTGAAAAAGGGAAAGATATTTTTTTTATTTTTGAATTTTTAATGAAGAAAGAGAAAAACATGAAAAAGACTCAATGCATGAGAATTTTGGATTAAAACATGTGATGCATGCAAGAACACTATGAATGTCAAGATGAACACCAAGAACACTTTGAATGTCAAGATGAACACCAAGAACTTATTTTTGAAAATTTTCAAGAAAAGAAAACATGCAAGACACCAAACTTAAAAATTTTTAATTTTTAGACACTAAGAATTCAAGAATGCATATGAAAAACAAGAAAAGACACAAAATAAGAAAACATCAAGATCAAACAAGAAGACTTACCAAGAACAACTTGAAGATCATGAAGAACACTATGAATGCATGAATTTTCAAAAAATGCATAAATTTTTAGAAAAAAATGCAATTGACACCAAACTTAAAATTGACTCAAGACTCAAACAAGAAACAAAAAATATTTTTGATTTTATGATTTTATTAATTTTTTTTGTATTTTGTATATTTTTATTTTTTGAAAACATATAGGAAAAAGGAAGCAATGAATTCAAAGTCCTCAATCAAGATTCCAGGAATCATACCAAGTTAGTCTAAAGCTTGATGACCAGCCAAACTTCAGCATACCATTTTGAAACTTTAGAATTCATTCTTAAAATTTTTTTTAATAATTTTCGAAAACAAAAGGAAAAGAAATTTTTTTTTGAAAGATTTTCGAAAACAAATATTTTTTTTTGAAAATAAACAAAAAGAAAATTACCTAATCTGAGCAACAAGATGAACCGTCAGTTGTCCAAACTCGAACAATCCCCGGCAACGGCGCCAAAAACTTGGTGCACGAAATTGTGATCTCTGGTAATGGCTCCAAAAACTTGGTGCTCTAATCTTAATTCATAATTTGTCACAACTTCGATACAACTAACCAGCAAGTGCACTGGGTCGTCCAAGTAATAAAACCTTACGTGAGTAAGGGTCGATCCAACGGAGATTGTTGGTATGAAGCAAGCTATGGTCATCTTGTAAATCTCAGTCAGACGGATATCAAATGGTTAATGAGTTTTCGAATAATAATAATAAATAAACAGACTGTATTAGATATCTAAGAGATACTCATTCTAGCTTGTTTGCATGTAGAACGGAAGTGTTTGTCAGGCACGCGTTCATAAGTGAGAATGATGATGAGCGTCACATAATCATCACATTCATCATGTTCTTGGGTGCGAATGGATATCTTAGAAGCGGAATAAGTTGAATTGAATATAAAACAGTAGTACTTTGCATTAAATCATGAGGAACAGCAGAGCTCCACACCTTAATCTATGGAGTGTAGAAACTCTACCGTTGAAAAATACATAAGTGAAAGGTTCAGGTATGGCCGAATGGCCAGCCCCCATAATCTAAGAATTAGACGTCCCAAGATGATCCGAAGATGTAAATACAATAGTAAAAAGTCCTATTTATACTAAACTAGTTACTAGGGTTTACAGAAGTAAGTAATTGATGCATAAATCCACTTCCGGGGCCCACTTGGTGTGTGCTTGGGCTGAGCTTGAAGTTTACACGTGCAGAGGCTTCTTTTGGAGTTGAACGCCAATTTGTAACGTGTTTTTGGCGTTCAACTCTGGTTCGTGACGTGTTTCTGGCATTTAACTCTAGACTGCAACGTAGAACTGGCGTTCAACCCCCTTTTGCGTCGTCTAAACTTGGGAAAAGTATAAACTATTATATATTTCTGGAAAGCCCTGGATGTCTACTTTCCAACGCCGTTGAGAGCGGGCCATTTGGAGTTCTGTAGCTCCAGAAAATTCACTTTGAGTGCAGGGAGGTCAAAATCCAACAGCATCAGCAGTCCTTCTTCAACCTCTGAATCTGATTTTTGCTCAAGTCCCTCAATTTCAGCGAGAAAATACCTGAAATCACAGAAAAACACACAAACTCATAGTAAAGTTCAGAAATATGAATTTAACATAAAAACTAATATAAACATCCCTAAAAGTAACTAGATCCTACTAAAAACATACTAAAAACAATGCCAAAAAGTGTATAAATTATCCGCTCATTACCTGTATAGGACTAGACATGCATCATACTTGTTTGCACATATCTCTATGTTGTGAAATTTTGTGAACGTGTCTATGTGTTTTCTAGTTAGTTGACTTTTGAGTGAATTACTTGTCATGCTTTGTTGAAGTTTGTCTGTGTTCTGTGGTGTGTTGCTGTTGACTAAGGAATAAAGTAAAATGAATATAACTATACACCCTGACTCTACTAAGAACTCCTCAGTTCTTACCCCTTATTTCCACCCCTTTCAGCTACAGGTGCAAAGGTTTAATGCGGAGCTACAGGAGTATAGAAGATCATGTTCATAAGTTGAGTTATTAAAATTTAATTTCCCCTCGTCGTTTATTATTTTTAGTTTTTAGAGGGGTAGGATTTATTTTTGAGAATCTTGAAATAAGTCTATGCATTTAATGCTATGTGAATATATATACCTTTGTGGTAAAGTGGTTTAAAGTAAAGAATCTTCCTTTTCTTAATTAAAGTTTTGGTTCGTATTCGTGAAGGCTCGATATTAAATAAAGATAGTATAGAATAAGAAGATTTAGAAGTAAATAACACCTGAGCTTTTAGTACGATCATGAGGTGCTAAAAGTTAGGGTGTTACATGTAACACTCCCAACTTCCCGGCTGATCCAACACACACGCCCTTAGCATATCCTCCAACGTCTGAATAGTCCTTTCCAATTGACCATCAATTTGTGGATGATACGCCGTGCTGAGACATAGTCTCGTACCGAAAGTTTTTTGAAAAACTCCCCGAAATCTTGATGTGAAACAGAGATCTCGATCCGACACTATCATTGTTGGCACACCGTGCAACCTCACTATCTCTTTAATGTACAATCTTGCCAATTTATCCAGTGAATAGTTTACTCGGATAGACAAAAAGTGAGCAGACTTGGTCAATTGATCCACGATCCAAAGGAAAGATCTGGGAGACCAAGTAATTAGCCATGGGAGCAAACTAAGGGGTACTACTAGAGATTTCTTGTAAGCTATCTAATGGAAATGAATTGTCTATAGGAAATGGATCATATTTAATGTGCTCAAGGCGGTTCAAATAATCCGCAAACAAGTTTTGGGATCCACTTCTATCCCTAGTCTCAATGTCGAATTCTCGCAAGAGCAAGATCCAACAAATGAGTCTAGGATTTGGTTCATTCTTTGTTATCAAATACTTGAGGGCCGCATGATCTGAGTACACTACTATCTTAGAGCTTAGCAAGTATGGTTTAAACTTGTCTAGTGCAAAAACAACCCCTAAGTGCTCTTTCTCGGTAGTAGTGTAATTGGATTGCGCCACATCCAATGTCTTTGAAGCATAGGCAATAGTATAGGAAGCTTACCTTCACGCTGTGCAAGCACGGGACTCACAATATGATTGGAGGCATCATACATGATTTTAAATAGTTGGAGGCATCACACATGATTTGAGGCTATTAGAACTAGATGGTTGGGAGGCATTTGTGTTGTTGTTGGAAGAAGGTAAAGACATTCTAGATAGAGTATCGGCTATGGAAGCCATTTTTTTTTTTTTTTTTTTTTTTTCTTGGAGGAAGGGACGAAGAGTATCTTCAATAGGGGTTTGACTTGAAAAAGAAAGAGGTTGGTTAATGTGAGCTTGTTATTTTTAGTAAGGTGATTGGTATTTTTGGTTGTGAGATTGGTTTTGGTATTGGTATTGGAATGAGGGATTGTGGTGTACTTGGTTGTTCTGGTAAGATTGGTTGTTGAAAGGTGGTTGATGAGAAGATTGGTAGCCTTGTTGGAGTTGAGAAGGGGAGATTAGATGGCCCTTGGTTCCACCTTTGATTGTAGTTATCCCGCCACCCCTTGATTATAGTTATTTCCATGAGAATAAGAACCTTGATTTTGAGGGTGGTAGGTGAAACGGTAGTTGTAAGGATTGGCCACCGCAAGAGTGTAGTCTCCTTAAATTTGAGGGCATTGGTCGATGTGGTGTGAGGTACAAGATTACACACTACACATTCTAGGAGGTCCCTCAATTTGCAAGATTTGAAGTGGAGTTTAGATAGATCGCATGGATGGAGAAGATTATTGGTGTTGATAGATTTGCTTGAGAAGATTGGTCATCTCTCCAAGTGTCTTAATCAATACTGAATCGAATCGAGATACTTTCGCCACACTCTTTGGTTGATTATTCCTCACTCTAGTATGTTGTGTGGCTTCCGCAACATCATTGATCAACCTCCATGCCTCATCCGCCGTCTTCTATTTCACAAGAGATCCACCACTAGAAGCATCAAGAAGTCTCTTGTCTTGTGGACAAAGGCCTCCACAAAAATAGCTAATGAGTAAAGGATCATCCATCCTATGATGGGGACAAGAGTCTAGTAGTCTCTTGAATCGATTCCAATACTTGTAAAGTGATTCTTGGTCCCTTTACATAATACCAGAGATTTCCTTTTGAATGTAGTTAGTCCTTTCTGGAGGAAAGAATTTATCCAAAAATTCATTTCTCAATAAATCTCAATCAGTCACCACTGCATCAAATTGAGCATAGAACCATTCTTTTGCTTGTCCGTCAAGAGAGAAGAAAAAAAGCAAAGGCCATGACAGCCATTTTATCATACCTATATCTCCTGGCAGTAGAGGAAAAGCCACTTGAAAATCTCTCAGATGTCTTATTGGATCCTGGTCCAACAACCCATGGTACTTAGGTAACAGATTAATTAGACTATTCTTCAACTCGAACTTTGCATCCAAGTTAGGGTATCGTGCCTGAAGCGGTTGGAGGACAATGTCTGGTGCTCCTTGCTCATGCAAGGTAATCTTTCGAGATTTAGCCATATGGTTATTACCTGCAATGCTCAAGGGTATGTCAGCAGTTCCAACAACAGAATAAGATGTCCATTCGTTGAATGAAGAGTCCAAATCACTATCGATTGAACTAGTGTATCGAAATGTTCCTCAAAGCGGGTCGATGCACTAGCTGTATAATCCAACCGACGCTTAGCTTGCCGAATGTGAAGCAGGGTTCTTTCAATTTCAGAATCAAATGTGGCTAAGCTAAGATCCGGTTGTGACCTAGTCATTCAACTTGAAAGCCATAAGTTCATGCATTATTAAAAACACAGAGTAAAAGCAAACATATTATGTACATTATCTACATATTCACAACAACCAACAACAAAGCACACATTGTAACGATCCCCGACAACGGTGCCAAAAACTTGACGAACCTCTAATGACCATTTTAGAATTTCCAATAAATCAAAACTCAAGTGCGTCACAAGTATAGTTCCAAACCGGTAACTAGTGCTATCAAAGTTTAGTTCGGTTGTCACAAGTTCAACCCAATTCAAATCAAAATAGCCAAGAGTATTACTCTCGGGTCGTTCTCTCTAGGATGTGTAATTGTGTGAATCAAAGTTGGTTGGGGTAATCGGGGTTGATGAGCATAAACAAGAAATTAAACTACGAAGCTAAATATGCAAGAAACTTAAACTACAAGAAACTAAAGCAAGGATGATATAATTATCAACTAAGCAGTTATGGAATTAACAAAGCATGACATGAATCAAAACCTATTCTAAAGAAACTAATTAAACTAACTAGAAATAGCTAAAACAGAAAATGATTGAAGGAAGTTTTGTGGTTTTTAGTCTAAGTATAAAAGGCTCTTTGCTAAGGTATGGGAAAAGGGTCACTATCCTTGTCTAACAATCATTTAATGACAATTGTGAGGAATCAATTCCATTAAGTCTACCTCTATACTTGAGGCAAGTCAAATAGGCATGGTCAACATCAATCCATAAGTCCTAATCTAACTACTAATTGACTTAGTAGAAAACTAGTGTCAATGCATATCAATGTAACTAACATAGACCCCACATTATCGATCTAATTAGACACAATACTCAAGGTTACCCAATTCCTTTAACATAGGCTAAGAGTGTGAAAACTACTCCATAATCAAACAAAATATTTCATCAAACACTTGGTATAAACTAAATGAAGACATGAGTAATTTGTAGAATAAATGGAAATTAAAACTACCAACAATACATAATCACTACCAAAGGCTATAATAAACATGAAAAGACATAAAACTCAAATTCAATTAAAATAAATTCAATATTAACAAGAGTATCAAACTATGGTCATAAGTAACAAAAATGAGTAATTAATAAGTAAAGTAGGTAATGGAGAATGTAATGACTACAAAATTAAGAAGAGAACTAAAATTAAACAAGACCCAAATCATAATTCAGTAGCAAAATATTGATAATCCTAAGAAACTTTAGAGAGAAGGAGGAGTTTCTCTCTCTAAAAAAAGAACTAAAACCTAGAACCAAAAACTAAGAAAAAAATATCCAAGTATGAGTGTGTCCATCGCCTTCCATTCTGCAGTCAATTAGCCTCAGTTTGGGCTTGAAATGGGCCAAAAGAGCTCAAAAAATCACCACTCTCATATTCATTTAATGAGGTACGCTTTTGGTATTCCGCATAGCGGCAATGGTCTCGCGTACACGAGACTACTGAAGCTTCAAAATTCCAAATCTTCATGATTCCTTACTTTTGCATGCCCCTCTTTACTTTTTCAGGCCATCTTGGTTTATAGGTCCTGAAACACTTGAACACATATATCAAAGCATTGAATGGAATCAAGAATGAAATAAATTAATCGATTAAAAGTCTCAAAAAGCATGTTTTAGTCACTTAAGTACATCTTAGAAGAAAATAATAAAAACATGCAATTTTCATGAATAAATGTGAAAAAAGTCGATAAACTCCACTCATTTAAAGCAGATAAATACTATAAAATGTGGATTTATCACAGGACTTAGTTGAGGTTAATCAAAAAATTTTTGGATATAAATAGGACAATTAAAATCTCAAAGACCAAAATAGAATTAGACCCAAACGTGGAGGACCAATTTAGTATTTTATCCTAAATTTAATAAAAGATTTGACTCTTTACTCAAGTCCATTCTTTATCACATAATTTTTTTTCTAGACTGGAAAACTTTCAAATGTTATATTGCATAATATTTTGCCATTTTTATGGGTCTCGTGCTTTGCCAACTTTATTGTATCTAAATTCTTTTTCTTTTCTCCTTTTTAAGATTAGAAGAATAAAGTTACTAAAAGAACTTTTACTCTGGTGATGAACGATTTATTCTTCTTGTGATGAAATGATGTGGATGTTGTTGCTCTTTAACGCGGGTACGTATTCCTGGGTTGTGCAAAGATGTCTCTACTCAGGCACGGACCTAGTAAGGGCAATGAGGGGGCACTTTAATTCTAGTTTTGAATTATAAATACTAGTGTGTCATTAGTTGTTAATGTGGTAGTTGAGTTAGTCTTCTATTATTAAATGTGTATAAAAAAATTAGTTAAGATAACAAGTTATCTATAATTTAATTAAAATATTTTAAGTTTAAATTTTAGAAATAAAAAAAATTTATAAAAATAAAAGTGTTCATTAACTTTTTTTAATTTTTATATCTTTATATA
Organism: Arachis ipaensis; assembly: GCF_000816755.2. NCBI lineage: Eukaryota > Viridiplantae > Streptophyta > Magnoliopsida > Fabales > Fabaceae > Arachis > Arachis ipaensis. The sequence goes on from NC_029785.2 coordinate 29,297,726, forward strand.
ATTAATAATGTTCAATAAAATTTATTTTAGTGTATATATTTTTACTCCACTCCTAAAATTTTCTGGATCCGTCACTGTCTCTACTCTCTACCATAGTAGATGTGTCTGCCAATTCCTCTATCGCCTTAGCATAATTAGTTAAAGTTAATGGGATGCTAATTATGTTAATTATTTTCTTGGCCCTTTTTGGTGGCCTTGGTCCTAATTTTTGTTCTAATACTAGGAATGGTGTAAACTTTTTAATCAGTAAATAGCTAGGAATGATACATTATTATATTTTTGTTATGCTCGTTGGCTTTCCCATGTGGCTTTCTAATCACTTTGGGTTTGTAGTGAACATATGTTTGAGTCACATTGAGGTACACATCGGGTCGCCTTAGTCTTTGATAGATTTTTTTTAATTAATTTTTCTATGACCTACTATGCAGAATATGTTGTTCGTTTGTAAATTTTAATTTTAGATACCGAAAGAATTATTCTAGGTTTAGAGTGTAGTTGACTTTTTTTTTGTAAACTTATATCATTAATAAAAAACTGTTAATTACAGATGGATTTATAAAGAGATTTAATTTTTATTACAGACAAACTTTTAGTTACTGATGAAATTACTAACGGATTTTATCCATCGATAAAAACTTTATCAAAAATTATTTACCGATAGATTTTTCTCTATTACAGACAGATTTTTTTTTTTTATAATCATCCCATTCATTTCGCTAAACACGGCAGATTTTTTATAAATTTTTTATCGGTAATTAACGTCAAACTTTTTGACAGATTTTCTGTTAGTAATTAAAGTCTAGAAAAATATTTATAACTCTGCATATAGATGGATTTTCCGTTTGTAAATCCGTCAATAAGGTAAAATAAAATTTGTTTTTTAGATTTTTTCATTCCAAAATAAATCTATTTTCATACAAAATAAATATAAATTTAATCAAGACAAATTTTTATCTAAACTTCGTCTAACTTGTATTAGAACATTCATAGTATTTCAAAAAATAAACAAGTTCATCGTATTATCAAATTAGAAAAAAAGTATTATAAACAAGCAAGTCAATTCAAAACATAAACACAAATATATTGATACATCAACTATAATCCTCAGTATATTGTTCAATCATACTAAAAATATCAGCTATAATCTCAATATCATCTTCATCCTCATCAACATCATAGTCCTCCTCCGAAGAGATTGAGGGGTGGCAGCGACATCGGTGGTAGTGGAACAGCACTGAAACCACTTGACGCCTTAACCTTTTTGTAATAACTAACATAAGCCTCATTCCATCTCTTCTATTTCAGCTTTTTCCTCTTGATATAATCTTTCTAAATTGGTGATATAATCTTTCCAATCCATTGCCTTTACATCAAATCCAAATTCCCTTTTCTCTCTTCTTCAGACATGCTTTCCATTAATCTTTCTGTGTTACTGTTATCAAACCTGTATTAAAAAAAATAATTGGTTTCATGTCAGTAATCTAGTCTAGAAAAGTGTACTATTCACTTTGATTTTTACCTGTAAACCTGAATTATTAGGTATGGGATACAATATGATATAATGCAGATACAAAGATATGATAATATTTAAAAGTTACAAGAGACAATAAAGTTTTCATATAACATCTAATGAAATTGGTAAAATAATTAGCATAAAACACAATTTTTTATCTAAGAGCACATTACTAATATCATTATTAATACAATTCAGCTACTGTTAAAATTTTCTTTCATAATTTCATTATTCATCAGAACCAATTCTTTCTTTAAAGTTAATTTCCTATATTTATTCTATAAAATAATGCATATATGCTTTATATTTCTTTCATCGAAATATCTGTAGAACTAGAGCAATTAAGAATGTATCCATTTTACCCCTTTTCCCAGAGGATTCCTAGAAGGAAAAGACCCAATTGAATCAAGAAATAAAACAGGAACAAAAGATCTAAAGAAAGAAGCCAAAGGGCATGAAACATGAATGAACTTTTACATGAAACTCTGGTGCTCTGTAGTTTAATGGCCTCAATCTACTATAGTCTTTTTGCCCTTCACCACCACACACAATAAACAAATAAAACATCAATCATAAAACTGTAGCCAAAATGTTCAGAAACCTTTAAAATAAAAACACTAAAGTTATGGTGTATTTATTTTATCTCGTATACTAGGCCAACACACTCTTGTTCCCTATAGATAAAATAAGTACAAATAATCAAGTATAAACTATTTCTTAAAATACGTTTATAAACCATTTCTTAAAGATCAAGTATGAGCAATAAATATCTACCCAAGTAAATATCTAAGAAGTGCAAACTGGAACTCCTCCTGCAGATAAAATTCAGCCTAATCATCTTAGAAAACTACTTAAATGTGAAGAAAATTCAGTAATATAAATGACTCTTATTGGTAATGCAAAAAGAATGGTGTTATTGCACAAAAATGAAAATACCATGTGAATTAAGCCATCATCAATAATTGCACTACTTACCTTTTTGTACAATTCAATATTTTTCTCTGAGCACCATCAGCAACATATTGAACTACTGAATCCAAAAACATAGAAGGTGAACTATACGGATCAAGATCAACCTGAAAATACAGAAACACAAAGACCATAAAAACTTATTGAACTTGCAAAAAAAACAAAAAGGAAACTTAATTAATTTGCTTCAAATAGAAAAATAGAATGAATTTAGTTGTTATTGCAGGGTCACAAGTCAGGGACCAATCTTATATAGATGTTGAACAATAACACAAAATAGTTTAAGAATCATTTTCAATGGAAAATTCATTTAAAGTATAACTGACCCAATAATCAAACCGAAAGCATTAATTATTCTTCAAGATAACAAATCACAGCATGGGAATCCAAAGTGAAGGTAACATGCAATACAATGAAAATGAAGCAAAATATTGATCTTAGAAGAAACACCACTTAGAGTACCTCCCATCCACCAGGTAACAAGATACCGATACATCACTATGCGAATTAACATGTTTATGCATATATGAGATCATTAATCATACAAGATGTTCACATGAGAAGGTGAATCAGCAAAGTTGAATTGAAATCTAGAACCAACCTGCACAAGTTCCAAGTAGTCCATTCGATAGAGCTGATCACCGCACACAATCAAAGATGTCCTCTATATTTTTATGCTCAGCATCCTAAACAAGCTCCACAAAGTCAATCATAGTTCTAAATGATAGAATGACACTAAGGTAAACCATTTGCCTCTCAGTTCATAACAATTGCAGCTATAATAGCATTCCAATAATCTTATTGGCACAAGGACTATTCTGCTAAATGCACCATTTTATTAGCAGAAACAATTATGTCAAAACTAAAGCAAGAGTATGATAAACCTAAAATTCGCTTAGAAAATTTGAGTCCTAAGGTTTATCATGAAGAACAGAATCACAAAATTAGAGTATACCTGAAATTCGCACAAAAATACGAGCAACCGTTCATAAGTATTACATTTCTCACTCCATCTGTAATAAGAAAAAATAAGTCCCTAATTAAAATTAGCTTAAAAATTTGAAGAGTTGAGATTAGAGATGGTTACGAGAAGAACTGAGAGAACTATTTGAGATTAGATAAAAGAGACGCCAGAGGAAGCATATGCGATGAGAGTGGCGGCAGATAGAGCTCGTGCGACGAGAGCGGCGGCTATTATTATTATTATTATTATTATTATTATTATTATTATTATTATTATTATTATTATTATTATTATTATTATTATGAGTTCAAAAGAAAAAGAAAAGAGAAATTAAATGGCCGAATGCCATAAGAGAAAGAAAAAACCCAAGCCAAAGAAAAGAAATAAGATGGCTTATATGTATACATGAGTACATATATATAACCTAAGCATGATACCTAATCATTTCCATTATATTAATCATCACCATCAACGAGCTATTAAGGGAATAAAAGAAAGAAATGCAAAATGTGACTTATAAGCATATATGTATATATATATTTATGCATGACACATATTTCATTTTATTTAATAACCAATGACATCTAAACCACCCCATGTGTAACATTTTTTCTAAAGCATGATCATTAGTACCTAATCGGCCTTGTATGCTTCATTTTTGGGTAATGCAAGAGAGAAAGAACCGAGAGAGCGAAGAGAGAAACCGTGAACTTCCCAAAAGCTCCCGCTTTTGATTTTTTTGTAGTCCGTAACTTAGATAAAAAAATCTAACTCGATAAAAATATTCGTATCTTTTTTTTTTTACAGGTTGACGTTATTTTTGTTCGGTAGAAATTGATAGAGACGTAACTTCCTTTTTCTTTGAGGTTCGGCCAGTTGGTGATTTTGGTGGTGTAGCCGATTTCTTACGTTTCTTTCTTCAGTTATTCGGTCAAAAAGTTTTTTTGGAGCTTCAAGTATTTTAATTTCGTATGGAGATAGGGTTTCGGTAAATTCTCAATTAACAAATGTGTATTGAATAAGTGATTTGATGTTGTGATTGATTATTGATTGAGTTTGATTGAATTTATGTTGAATTTTTGTAATATATTGATGTATTTAGGAAGTTTATGGCTTGGCTGTGATGAAACCAGCAAGGACCAAATTGTTTTGGTGAGTTTTGGACTGAAATATCATTGAGGATGAAGTAAAAATTGGTGAGGTGTAATGGCCGAGAGATTAAATTAAAAATTACGAAGAATCGATAACCGAAAAACTCAAAAACAGATTAAAATACAAGTAATATTTTGAAAGAAAAGAGCTAAGGGTTTCGATTTTGGTATAAGAGGAAGATTAGTATTTAAACTTTATTTTTGAAGGGTAACATTATATTTGTATATAAAAAATCGAGGTATAATTTGAAATTATATAAGTTTTCGGGTCTTTTGGATAATAAATAAAGTAGGGGTAAAAATGAGTATTTTATAAAAGATCAGATTCAAGATTATTTTAGTAATTATAGGATCTGCAGATTCGCACTATAATAATTAAAAAATAAATAAATATATATATATGTTTAGTATTATATTTACTTGTTTGTATGTTTTAGTTAGTAATTATTATTCATATATTGTATTATTTTATTTTTGTTATTTAGAGAGAGTTTGATTAAAAATATTTTAGGAATAAATAAGTTTAAAAGTATGAAAGAAATATTTTTATCGAATTCTTTTACGTAGAAATATGATTAAAAAGAAAAGGTTTAATTATGCGGATATATCCGATATCCGATATCCGATCCGATCCGCAAATGTGCGGATCGGATCGGATCGGATCCGGCACTAAAAAGTGCAGATACCATATCCGATCCGATCTGATGAAAATTGTGCGGATCGGATCGAATTTTCGGCCATATCTAATCCGATCCGATCCGATCCGCGGACACCCCTATTAATATCTTTTTGGCTTCATTAACTTTGTTGTCTTTGATTTTATATGAAACTTGAGTTCAAAATCCATTTATGATAGTGGTAAAAAAGAAGGCCCTCTATAACAATTGGTGACATTTCTTTGTTAATCCTTGCATTCCTTTTTATCTTTGTTAATTTTTGTTAGTTTATCTTTAGATAATATATCTGGATAAGAAAGAATAGAGGGAGTATTTTGTTGGTGGAATAATTTGGCATATGTGAATTTGACTCCTTAGGGCCCAAATTTGGACAACTTGAAATCTCGAAACTGCATATAAAAAGGGGAACTGAAGACACAAGAAGAAGAATCTTGCATTTCTGAGATTATATTTGGGAGACGACGCGTCACGCATATATAATATGTTTTTAATGGACGAAGTTAAGTAAACCTTGTTTGAAAGAAATTTTAATGGGAGAAGAAGGGACAAAATATAGTTGTCAGAACCGAACCGGTAATCGAACCGGTCAGATTATTGGGTTAATGGATCACTGGTTCAACCGGTGGGTCACTGGTTGAACCGATAGAACCGGTCGTACGTAAATAAAAAATATAAAATAGTAAAAATTTGAATAAAGTGACAATTAGGTCCTTAAAATTTTCGACTTCAGATTAATTATCCCTTGAAAAAGTACAAATTTATAAAATATTAATTTAGTCCTTCAAGATAGTAAACGATGAACACATTACGTCCCTCCATTAATTTTTCATGTGAAATTTAGTGGTGATGCTTAGATGTCCCTACTAATTAGTCTTAAGTCGAAATCTTCGAAGACCTACTAACTCAATACTCTAAAAAATTTAAAATAAATATCTTTACTAACATTTTAATATGTAAATGTAAATATTAAAATATTTGATACTTATTTTAATAATTCTATAAATTCTAAAGAATTAAAAAAAATTGAGTATAAAACTAAAATTAAATTAAATAAATATAAAATAATTCAGTTGTGTATGTATATAATATATAAAATAATTAGCATATAAATTTACAAATGAACACACTAGCTTGGTGGTGCTCCTTGTTGGCTCCTAGCAAGGAGGCATGGGTTTGACACTCCTTGAATACATTTTTGAATATTGGATCAATATTCAAATGCTGTTGGAGCACCCAAAACCTGCATTTGTTGGGAGCACCATAGGACCGGTCGATTTTGACCGATTTTGTTCGGTTTGTAAAAAACCGACCGATTTTAAGCGGTTCAAATTCTTGTTCGGTCCAAAATTTCAACCGAGTCAGTCAGACCACCAGTTTATCGGTTTTTCGATTAAACCGGCCGGTCCGGTCCGGTTCTTACAACACTCCGACAAATTGTTATCCATCCAAAATCCCTATTTTTTTTATCTTCCAAGAAAAGACACGCGCTCAAGAACTCATTCTATTCTATCATAAATGTTATTAAAAATCTAAACAAGAAAAGATTCTTGGTCATTCTACTCATTGTATTGCTCCATTATGAGCCATGCTTTTTTTTACTCTTCATAAAACTCACATACGTAGAGGATTTTTAGCCTCCCTGTTTGTGTACCCTAATAGAGTTTGTTAATCTAACAAAATTTTTTACCTTAACAGATTGTTGTATGGTGTTTGTTATGGTGTCTAAAAAGTATTGCCTAATTACTAAAATAGATAAAATAATTAATTTTACATTTAAAAATATAAAAATTAAAAAATTTTAAAATTATTATAAAAAATAATTTAGACAAAAATTAAACACCAAACAAAAAAGACTCGCCATAAATCTTTTAGACAATAGCTAGTATGATAATCTGTGTATGTAATGTATAATACATTTTAAAGTATAAAAGTTAAAATTTTTTAAATATTTTAAAGTTATTATAAAAAATAATTTAGGTAAAAGTTAAATACCAAACAAAAGACATCATAGAATTGGCTTTGTTATATATAGGAGAATGATCATATGAGAGGAGTGGTCTTGTATGCGGCTATATTACGTATATACCTATTATTTTCAACTATTTTCAGTCATCAGTATAAAATATATGTTAAAATATAAATACATATTAAAAATAAATTTAATCACACATATAAATATATTAGTAACTGATGTTAGTAACTAATTTTGATGTACAAATAATATTTTTACTTTGGATGAGAGTAAGAGAAACACATATGTACCTTTTAATCTCACATCAATGATCAAAATTTAAAGAGTCAGACAACCTTTTTAACTCTTATCTGACGATATATCAAGTTTTAATTCTCATTATCCGTGTATAATACATAGATTGTTATATAAAATAATACTACATTATCAACATAATCAATATCAATTTTTTTAAACTAAATTTTAAATTCTAAACTTCTAAATTTTTTTATATTAGCTCAAAGTACTGATTAATATTAATAAAAAGTATTATTTTTTAATATTTTTTATTATATATAAAAATATAAAAAAATAAATTTTAATTAGTCAACGTTAATCAATTTTATTTTAAGATTCATAATTTAGAGTTTAGAATTAAGAATTTAAGATCTAAAATCTAAAATTTAAAACAAATAAAATAATTTTAAAAAAATTAGTTGATTTTGACTTAAAAAAAAAGTTGGCTCCTTAATATTACTCTTTATATATACTTGATATATAGTCTAACACTCATATTAAATTATTCGTCGTCTCACTACACATACACAACTTTTCCAAACAATTTATAGTTAAAATTAAACCATTCATACATATATAATTCGGATGTATTTATTATAAATTCCATGATCTAGAGGTTTAGTTTTAAGTGTGAGAGAGGTTTAATTTGTTAAGTTTCAAACTATTATAATTGAGATATGAGAATATGGTATATTATAGCTTCATCGTGCCCGAAGAAAATCGAGTCATGTTTTAACCTTTTTTCTCATGATCCTTATTATGCATTTATCTAAATATTTGTGTTTTAATAATGTTTCATTCCTGTAAAAGTTAAACAAAAAAAAAAAAAGATGGAAACGACATACAGACAAAACATGTATGACTAGGAATAGCAGTATAGCACCAATTTTGAGAACCATCTTGTTCAAGCTTTAATTTCCCCCCACCAACAAATAGAAGGAAAAGCACATGGATGATGTTTGGGCAAAGCTGTGTCGGTTTGGTTGGTACTTAATTGGTAGGTAGTAATGGAGAATGTGAGAACAAAACTAAAATGATAAGAGTTAAAAATTAAAGGGAAAGAGAGAGATTGATGAGTTTGAACCATTGTGGACTAGTAATTGATTGCTTGGTTGTTCATGAGAATGATGTACGTGCAAAATGTGCAATGCAAATGATTGCCACAACAATAATAATGAATACCCAAACACTCTTGGATCATTTGCATGATTTCTGGGTCTTCCTTTTTCTTCTCTTTCTAATTTTTGAATTTTTATCTTCTTATTAACTTATCATTTTATCATGAAATAGATGTTTTTATTTGTTAATTAAATTATCAACTGTTGACCTTCCGATTCTCACTCGTGACCCTACAAAGCCTAATTTATGTCTGCCACTCTCCAGGACATATGTTCCTGTCCTTCTTCATCAGTCCTCACTCCTCATTTCTTAGCAAAATTATGAATATCACCTTCAAATGTCTTCTCATGGGCGGCTGGAATACATATATATAATGAGGATAGGAGAGAAATTTGATATTCAACTTTTCTTTTTTTAAAAAAAGGTATTTTTTTTATCATATATAATTATTATAAAAAAATATTTTTGTTATTTCTAATATTCAAACCCAAACCAAGTTGGGTTGATCGAGTGGTTAGCTCACTCGTTCGCTTAAGCAAGTGTCGAGGGTTTGAATCCCGCCTTGTGCATGCAGCAACCCATTGGCCAGCAGCAGACCCTTAAATGGAGCTCAGATCCGCAACGGATTAATCTTTAACCTGTCGGGTTGGGAGATCAAAAAAAATATTCAAA
>NC_029785.2:29307063-29316233 GCF_000816755.2 Arachis ipaensis
TTAGTATATAAAAGAAAATTAAATGCCAACTTTCTAATTTCTTTAATGTGAAAAGTGAATGTTGCTAATTTTTTTTTGGTTAAAAAAAAGGGGTTAAGAACTTCGAAACAGAAATAGCAGAATAAACAAAAGAGGAATAAGTACAGTCTCTGAATCTAAAAGAACCAGAAACATCAAAGAGTAGAGAATTATATATGATAGGAGGTGGGACATCGAAAATATGTAGTCCTATAGAAAACTCTTGGCCTTTCTTAGCAAGCATGTTCGCATACGCATTGGCTTCTCTTAGAATATGATTACACAACATATTGTTAATTCATCCCATGAGAGTAATTATGTCTTGCAAGATGGAGAATTAGGAGTAAAACGTCTGGCACTCATCTTTATTGAACTTGGTATTCATGTGGGAATCAGACTCCACTTGAATCTGGTGCATCTCATTAGCAGCCGCTATTTGGAGCCCTTTAAGGATGCTCTAGAGTTATGTGTAACACCCTACTACACTAAGCTTTATGCTTAAGTCATAAAACAGAGGTGGTGTGATATTACGACCTCTAAAATAAAATGTGTACATATAATAGCAGAAGAATTATAATATGCTAGGAGTCTTGAAGAATAGAGGAAATAAAAATCACGAAATAAAAGCGCAACGCTCAAGGAACGAGTTAATTTACGTGCTAAGAAAACCATAGCTATTAAACATAAGATGACAAAAGTAGGAATAGAGTGCCAAAGAAACAAAATAACAAGCTCCTAACTCAGCATGCGAAGTCAAGATTGGCCGGAGAATATTTACACATATATACATACATATCCAAAACCCAAAAGTACATATACACAATCCTGCCTCTCCATAAACCTCTAGGAGGATCAAAAAGAATAAGTTATATAGAGAGAAAGCTAAGTACATATGGAAAAGTCTAGGGGACCAGCAATTTTATTGTATTTTGTCCAACATGTAACCAGCAGAGAAAGATGAGCCATTGGATGAAATCTCACACCAATCTCACACCATCAAATCATCATTGATGGCTAGTTGATGGCTATCAATCACAAATGTTGCTGGCCCCCTAGCATTGCTCAAGTACATATATATACATCATTGTACAGCAAAACTACTCAGTAACCACTCCGCTTCAAGAGTCTAGATGCCTAACGAGATGCCTCCCGACCTGCATCTGAAAAATAACAACATAGTATGGAATGAGAACCGGAGGTTCTCAGTATAGTAAAGATGCCACACACATAAGATATAAGGTCCTGGGAATGCCAGAGACAATCCTAGAATGCCGACATTCAGATTATAGAGCTTAAAGTATTAAAAAGAAGCCATAAAAGGTGGTTTTCTAAGAGTACCTAAATCTAACTTAGCTTAATCTTACATCTAAGTCTCATACTGCCATTCCTCCATCATGCATTTCATAGACATTTAAATAGATAAAGGCAAGTACAAGAAGGTTACAAATACTGCAGGTAACAAATACACATTTAACATGGCAAGTACATTTAGGCACACCCAATTAAAGCACAAGCAAGTAATTCAAGTAATATGCATATGATGCATGCCTGTCCTATGGCTGATGAGGCTCATTTGTCGGTTATCCAGCCAACCCGATAAGTCTGAAAACCTTAGACTGTCCCCCGACATGCATCCTCAAGAGTCTATGTATAGCTTTTTCTCAAATAATCAATATTGCTCAATGGGGGTTACATTCCTGGGAATTTATAGTGCCCGGTCACTCTTATGTCGTAGGGTCAACAGAGTATCGAGCTTTCAACCTAGTACACGTGGTGGCAAGCCACGATACTTTACCCAGAAAATCTCGTATCTCAGATCATTCAAATTCATAAGCCATATAAATAATTCAATTATAATTCATCAACATCCACATCATTCTCAATCGCATCCCATTTATCATCATACATCAATCATATTCAATCCTTATCTTTCATTATCACACCTCCCATTCAGTCCATCAATAGTTCCAATTCAAACATAATTCATTCTTTTCTAAATGAATCAAACTTAAAACATACCCATTTTCTTAATAACTCAAAATTAAACCATATAACCTTTGAATCTAAATCTTTTTAAATAATCATCTAAAAAAAATCTCTAATTTTATAAAATTTTGGCAGCATCTCCTCTAAAACTCGGACTTTGCCACCCTTTTCGGGTCCAAACCTGTATTCTTTTCAATTCAACATACCCTTCCTCATCATCATAACAATCACCATAATAAATCTACCTCAGATCAACAATTATACTCATACAATATTCAAATCCAACAACTAAAATTTAACTATGAATCATAGTTCACAAATCCTAGGCTTTTAACACAAAATACCTCGTTATCACAACAACCTCCACAATAGTTATACCTCAAATCAATAATTCACCAAATCACCAGTTAATCAACAAGCACCAAACCAACCATGTTCATCAACAGGATACTAAGTATTAAATATACACATGCAATCCAACTTATCCTATGGTCATCTAGCCTAAGTTTTCACAGAACATTATATATTAAATGCAAGAAACCTAAACCACCTTAGCCGATTTCCACATAACGACCAAAGCAATTTATTCAAAATCAAGACAGCCCCTCAAAATTCAACAAATTCTAAGCTCAGCTTCCTCCAAGTTCCAATATTCACAATTTCAAGCTCCAATTATTTATTCACAACCTAATACACATTTATAACACACATATATCCAATTTAATACTCAAAGCTCAAATTCAATAAAACTAAAATAGAATTATCATATCCTCACCTTACCCAAGCTTCACGTAGGTAAGAGTGAACATTTTTCTCAAGCTAATTGGATCCTAAAACATCAGAAATCAAAGAAATTTAATTTCCTATTCAATAGTTCAAGAATTGGGGGAAGAGAAGGATGAGGGTGAAATAACAAGTTACCTATGAAATTGTTCTGGTAGAAACGTAGAGCTCGACGCGGTGGACGCGTGGCCGTAAACGGTGTGGCGATCGGAGCTTGGACGGAGAAGTTACGGGAAATTGAATTCACCGTAAACATATTTCTCTTCTTCTCTTCCCTGGGAGCTTGCTGCTTCGTTGAAGGAAATGAAGAGAAAGAAGAGCCTGTGGATCTTTTTAATTGTTGGACCGATTGGGCCCACGGCCCCGATTTGGGCCCACGGTCCCGATTTGGGCCCAGTTCAACCGGTTCGGCCCGTTCGGTCTAATTTTGGGCCGATTTCTTCGAAATTAGTGTCAAAATTCTCGTTTTGATGAGCTCTATCCTAATTTAATATTATTTTTTGCATTTCTAATCTTCTTTATTAAAAACTAATTTATTGACTAATTATTTACTAATTTAACGGGGTTTACATCCTACCCACCTGGCAAAGAATTTTGCCCTCAAAATTCAAATTCAGTTACCTGAAAAGAGATGTGGGTAGTCCTTTTGCATATCTGATTCAAGTTCCCAAGTGTTCTCCTCGATACCAGCTCGACTCCAAGCTACTTTTACCAACGATACTTCTTTGCTGCGTAATCGTTTAACACTAGTGTCATCAATTCTCACCGGAATTACTGGAAGTGTTAGATCTTCTCTTACTTGGATTGGTTCCAGTTCCAGAACATGACTTGCATCAGGAGTATACTTCCGAATCTGTGACACATGAAACACATCATACAAGTTCGAAAGATACAGTGGTAAGGCAATTCTATAAGCCACTGGCCCAATTCTTTTTAGGATCTCAAACGGTCCAATATAACGGGAATTCAGTTTCTTAGTCTTAATAGCTCTTCCCACTCCAATAGTTGGTGCAACTTTCAGAAAAACATGTTCTCCTTCTTCGAACTCCAAAAGCTTTCGCCTCTTATCAGCATAACTCTTCTGGCGGCTTTGGGCTATAAGCATTTGGCTACGAATCTTCTTTATTTGTTCAGTGGTTTCAGCTATCATCTCAGGCCCTAACAAACTTCTTTCTCCAGTTTCATACCAACATAGCGGAGATTGATATTTCCTGCCATACAGAGCCTCATATGGAGCCATTCCAATGCTTGCATGGTAGCTATTATTATAAGCAAATTCCACTAATGGCATATACCGATCCCAGCTCGCCGGCTGGTCCAAAACACAAGCCCTTAGCATATCCTCCAAGGTCTGAATAGTTCTCTCTGACTGACCATCTGTCTGAGGGTGATACATAGTACTCAAACTTAACTGAGTCCCAAATGCACGCAGAAAAGCTCCCCAGAACCTTGATGTAAAACGAAGATCCCTGTCAGATATAATGGTAGTAGGTACGCCATGTAGCTTGACAATCTCTTTGATATACATTCGAGCCAATTCCTCCATTGTGCAACTTATTCAGATAGAAAGAAAATGAGTTGATTTTGTCAGTCAATCCACAACCACCCAAATAGCGTCACAACCAGACCGGGTTCTAAGCAAACCTATTACAAAATCCATTGCAATACTCTCCCATTTCCATTGTGGAATCTCTAAAGGTTGAAGGGTTCCTGATGGTCTCTGATGCTCAATCTTAACCTTCTGACACATTAAACATTTAGATACATGCAATACCACATCATTCTTCATACCTGGCCACCAGAACATCGCTTTCAGATCCTGCTACATTTTAGTACTCCCCGGGTGAATTGAAAATCCGCTCTTATGGGCTTCCTTCAAGATACTTTGTCGCAGGTCTCTGACATCTGGCACAACGATTCGGTTCTTGAACCTCTACAAACCATCCTAACCTTCTGACACTCTCCACTGTTTTTTCTGTTCAACTGCTGGTAATACCTTACGTAACGCTTTACCATCTTGATGAGCCTTCAGAAGTTCTGATTTAAAATCACTTGAAATCTGCAACTGACTCAAACACAAAATTCCAGATTCTTCTCTAACTCCCAAATTCAAACCTTGAAATGCCTTTAGTAACTCTTCCTCCCGTAGCATCATCCAAGCTGCATATAAAGACTTCTGACTCAAGGCGTCTGCTACAACGTTCGCTTTTCCTGGATGATAATTCAATTCAAAATCATAATCTTTCAGAAGCTCCATCTATCTCCTCTGACGCATATTCAACTCTTTATGCTCAAAGAGATATTTCAAACTCTTATGATCTGAGAAGACATGAAACTTAACGCTATGGAGATAGTAACTCTAGATCTTTAAAGTAAATACAACCGCAGCAAGTTGGTCGGATAGTTCATCTCATGCGGCCTTAACTGCCGTGAGGCGTATGCTACAACATTCCGATGCTGCATCAGAACGCACCCCAAACCCTTCAGTGATGCATCATAGTATACTTCAAATGGCTCACTTGGTTCAGGCAATACCAACACGGGTGCAGTAGTCAATCTGTGCTTCAATTCTTGAAAGCTCTCCTCACACTCCGGAGTCCAGATAAAAGGCGTATCTTTCCTAGTCAATTTAGTTAAAGGTAAGGCGAGCAGTGAAAATCCCTTAATGAATCTGCGATAATACCCTGCCAAATCTAGGAAACTCCTGATCTCTGTCACTGAAGTTAGTCGCTCCCAATTCATCACTGCTTCCACCTTAGCAGGATCCACATCTATTCCCTGCTTACTCACCACGTGGCCGAGAAACTTTACCTCACTTTTCCAAAACTCACACTTAGATAACTTAGCATATAACTTCCTGTCTCTCAGAATTTGCAGCACAGTTCGCAAGTGAACAGCATGCTCCTCTTCAGTCTTAGAATAAACAAGAATGTCATCAATGAAGACAATAACAAACTTGTCCAGATACGGTCGGAAAATCCTGTTCATATAATCCATAAATACTGCTGGAGTATTAGTTAACCCAAAAGACATCACCGTATACTCATAATGACCATAACGTGTCCTAAAAGCAGTTTTCGGAATATCCTCGTCCCTAACCCTTATCTGATGATACCCGGATCGTAGATCAATCTTAGAAAACACACCTGCACCTTGTAACTGATCCATTAGGTCGTCGATTCTAGGTAACAGATATTTATTCTTCACAGTGATCTTATTCAATTGCCGATAATCGACACACAAGCGCATACTCCCATCCTTCTTCTTTACCAGTAACACTGGCGCTCCTCACAGAGAAACACTTGGTCGGATAAAATTCTTACCCAACAGATCTTCCAGCTGAGCTTTCAACTTAGCCATTTCTAAAGGTGACATCCTATAAGGAGTAATCAAAATTGGACTAGCTCCAGGCACCAACTCAATTGCAAAGTCAACCTCCCAGTTAGGTGGAAATTCATTAATATCATCCGGAAACACGTCTGAAAATTCACATACAACTGGAATCTGCTCTAAACTTTGATCATCACCTGATACTCCCGTAGTTAATAACATAATACCCTGACATTCAATTCCAGAATAGTTTACTATCATAGAGTTCAAATAGTAACTATTCACCACAACCGGTGCTTCTGATCCTTCTGGCATAAACTGTACTGACTTCTCAGAACAATCAAGCAAAACATGATTATTGGATAACAAATCTAATCTCAAAATGAGATCAAGACAGTCATCGACAAACAAATCAAATCATGCACAAATTCACGTTGTTGCACTCGAAAAGGAACTTGTGGACATCCTATCCTAGTCACCATAGCTTCATGAGTAGCGTTATACACTTTCAAATCATAACCTAAAACAACCATTCTCAATCCTAACACATTAGCCTTTTCAAATGCAATAAATGAATGGGTTGCTCCTGAATCAAATAAAGCGTTTAAGATTTTACCAGCCATGTTACAATTACCTCTAATCAGTGTCTCAGATCCCTTAGCACCTACTGTAGAAGTGGTATACACTCTCCCCGGCTGCTGTACTCTACCAGTTTCATATTTCTTCTTCTTCAGACAACTAGTGGCCATATGCCCGGGCTGTCCACAAAAGTAGCATACCCCAAGTCCTAACCTGCACGGAACTCCAGGGTGATACTTTCCGCACCTCTGACAGTTCAGATCCTGCTGTTGCTGCTTCCCAAACCTTCTTTCCTGACTAACATTAGTATTCGGCCTTCTATAATTACCTTGACCCTAAGTCTGCTGCGGAACAAAGCCTCCACGCTTGAAATTCCTACCTCTCAGAGCAAAGTTCCTCCCTGAAGGCTACTGAAAAGGCACCCTTAAACTTTCTTTCTCTACTGCCACCTTTCTCACACAATCCTCAGCTACCCTACTCTTATTCACCAATTCAGAAAATACTCTGATCTCCATTGGGGCAACAGAGCTCAAAATATCACTCCGAAGACATCCTTCATATTTAATACACTTCCATTCAGCAAAATCTTCAGGCGCACTTTGACAGATATGAGAAAAGCGACATAACTCCTCAAATTTGCTAATATACTCAGCAACAGTCATTTGTCCCTGCTTTAACTGCATTAATTCAAGTTCCTTGGCATTTTTGGTTGAATTAGGAAAGTATTTCTTATAGAATTCTATTCGGAAGACCTCCCAAGGAATCACAGCACTATCAGGCTGCAGGATATGTCGGGTTCCCTGCCACCAATACTGAGCTTCACCTTGTAATTGATAAGTTCCAAATTCAACCCATTGCTCTTCAGGAACCTGTTGGGCCTGTAATGCCCGTTCCATAGCCTGATTCTAATTATTTGCATTAGTGGGATTTGAGGTTCCCCTAAAAGTCGGAGGGTGAACTTCAGAAATATAGCAAGTGTCATAGGACTGTCTTCATCATTATTGTTCCCGTGATTACCCTGGTTTATCTGATTACCCAGTGCCTCGGCTGTCGCCTGCATAGCTGCAGCCATATTTCCCAGGGCAGCCATAAAGTCTACTGGATCAGTCCCTGTGGGGTTAACGGTGCCTATCCTACCTCTACCTCGCCACGACCGCGTCTGCGAGTCAACATCTGGTCCCTATTCACACCAAACAAGTGATATTGAGTTGATCAGTCTCAATATCGCAAGTCTAATGCCTTAAGTTTCAAATGCCTGCTCACAAACGTTTATGCCATATATATCAGTCAGATATACTAATAGCACATAAACACATATATAGAGAATACACAGAGGTACAATCAGTCCATTTTTCAGGCTCTATAGGAACGAACTGCTCTCATACCATAATGTAACACCCTACCACACTAAGCTTTACGTTTAAGGGTGTGTTTGGAAAACCCGTTGGAAGGAAAGAAGCACGTTTAAATTTCTTGAAAGCTTCAACTTTTGGTTTGGCAAATTTTTTTCTCTTGAACGCAGAAGTGATTTTGCTGCCAAAACCACATTTACAAGAAGCAACTATTTTTAGCTTCTATGTTTTCTTAACGGGCTTTTGGCCATAGATACTAACCATTTATTTATCTTTTACCAACTTTATCCTTTATATATGTTATTGTATTATTTATAAAATTCTTGTTATTTCTATTTATATGAGCTCTATTTTTCTATTATTTATTATTTTTATTTTTTTAACTGTTTGTTTGCTGCTTCCTGGGCTTCCTTGCAAGTTGTGGAAATGGAATGGGAGTGGTGTCTTCTGCAGTATCTGCGCCCTGTGGTGCTTTCTCCTGTGGTTGGATTTCTTCTTTTTCAGCTATGTCCTGTATGTCCTCTTCCTCTTCAACATCTTCTACTTCCACTACCTCTTCAGCTGAGGCATTTTCTGGTGGGCTTGGCTCCTCCTGATTCCTCTCATGCAGTATGGTTCCGGAACTTAGGGTGATGGTATTAATGCCACCCTTTGGATTGGGTAATGTTTGAGAGGGGATTCCACTGGAGCTCAAAGGCTGGTTATTAGAGTTATTCATTGATCCAATCTGTGAGACAAGAGCTTGCAAAGTAGAGTTCAGACCATTTAGTGTAGCATAAAGGTTATTTTCCATGGTCTGTTGTCTCCGATCAATAGATTGTAGTAAGTCATCATTAGAAGATGAGGAAGGATAAGTAAGTTGAGAGGTCTGCTGTTGGGTATTCTGTGGTCCTTGGGATTGCCTCAGGTGAGGTGCTCTATAAGGCTGGTTCTGGTTCTGCTGCCTGTTGTTGTTATTATTCCACCTCTGATTTTCATGATTGTCTCTGCCTCCTCTGTTGTTGTTGTCCCTCTAATTCTGGTTAGAATTTTTTCATAGACCCATTGCTAGCACTTTCCAATGTGGTCTTATCTTGGGGCCTCATGCCCTGTGTGACGTAACCGAGTAACACTATCTTGTCA
>NC_029785.2:29319094-29321000 GCF_000816755.2 Arachis ipaensis
GCTGTGGTGGAGGTGGTGGAGAAGGTTGAGCTTGCTGAACTTGTTGTTGATTCAATTGCATCTGCTTCAGCAAGTTGGTCATTTCACAAATACTCTGAGTTAGAGCAGCAGTCTCTCTGCTAGAGGATACTTCTGCAATGACTTTTGAACGGCCTTGTTTTTGCCTGTGATTCTGAGTAGATTCAGCTAAGTCGCTGATCAATTGCCATGCCTCATCAGTGGTCTTGTACTTTTTTATAGACCCATTGCTAGTACTTTCCAATGTGGTCTTATCTTGGGGCCTCATGCCCTGTGTAACGTAACCGAGTAACCTATCTTGTCAATCATATGGTGGGGGCATGCTTCCAGAAGATTATTGAAGTGCTCCCAGTACTCATAGAGAGTCTCAGATTCGTCCTGAACAATCATGGAAATGTCTTTCCTCAGTTTATCAGTAACTTCAGCTGGAAAGAACTTTTCCAAAAATTATCTTCTAAGTGTATCCCAGTCGGATACAGTTGCTGCGGGTTGAGTGTAGTACCACTCTCTTGCCTTTCTCTCAAGAGAAAACGGGAAAGCTTTCAACAAGATTGAAGTTTCATCTGCACCATCACGCCTGACAGTAGAACAGGCTGCTTGAAAATCTCTCAGGTGCTTGATAGGCTCTTGAGCAGGTAAGCCATGAAACTTGGGCATCAAATTGAGCAGTGCAGTCTTTATTTCAAAGTTTGTAGCCACCGCTGGATGATGTGCTTGGAACGGTTGCATTGTAAAATCAGGGGCTCCAGCCTCCTGGATAGTAACTCTCCTAGGTGCTGCCATGTCACCTACACGTAAATCAACTGAATTAGTAGAATGGGGGCTGGTTTCTTCCTCAAATGACGTTTCAGATCCGTCCTCTGAGAGGACTAACCGACGCCGAGCTTGCCTTATTCGTGAAATAGTTCTTTCAATCTCAGGATCGAATACTGGCAAGTTTGGATCAGGAAGTGAACGCGTCATCTAACGAAAGAAACAAGCAGCTCATAGTAGCAAGATAAAATAAAATGCAAATAAATAAATTCCAATTAATAACTTAGCACTCTATTGCAACTCCCCGGCAACGGCGCCAAAAATTGACGTGACAGAAATTGGCGAGTCAAGAATTGTTATAAAATATGCGTTGCAAGTATAGTTCTTAACCAACCAGAAATCCGTTTATCAATTTAGAAGGGTGTCACAAAAATTAAAATCAAAATACTGGGAGTATGAATCCCAGGTCGTCTCCCAACGAGTTGCAGAAAGGTGTGCTATTTTATTAATCAGATGTTTTCAAAAAGAGTTTGAGTTGAATAAACAGGAAATTAAATTGGAGAAATTAAGTAATTTAAATAAAAGCCTTGAATGGGAGTAGATTAGTTGGAAGCCCTATGCTTGTTGCAGTACTCTCAAGATTAATTGATAATTGAAGGTTGTTCTATTTAGTTATCCCTTACTAGGTAAGGGAAAGTCAAACAAGTTGGAATGCTGTTTCTATTCACAAGTTCTAATCCGCTCAATTGAAAAGGATTAGTGTCAATGACTAGAGAACATTCCAACAATAAACCCAATTACAATTTTTCTTTTAAGCACCCCAACTCAAGGGTTCCTTTCAATCAACTCCCCATCAAGTTAGGGAACTACTCGCTCATTGTGAATGTAGAACTCATAATATAGGAAAGGGAATTAAAGAAAGACATGATAAATAAAACTTAAAAGAATCAATTAAAAATAAAAGTAACTCTTGTATTAATAAATTCTAAAATAATCCAATAGTAAAATTGAGTAAATTAAAGAACATGGAAGAGTAAAGCCAAGTAAAGAAAACGAACTACAATGACGAAGTCTTGATGAGGTAATAACTCTTCTCAATATCCCAATGCAAAGAGCAATAGAAAATAAAATCCTA
>NC_029785.2:29328123-29333047 GCF_000816755.2 Arachis ipaensis
ACACTTAAACATTAGCATGTCCTCATGCTTAGTTGAAGGAGATAAAATAAATGAGTATGAACATGTAAAACTCATGCAATGCAATGCAACCTATATATGTAAATGCAACTATATGATTCTTGTACACTTTATCAATAGTAAATAAGCTCTTCAAAATAATTACAAATCAAATTCCACTAATTCAATTCTTATACAGTAAGGACAGATAAAAATGCAAGAAGGTAGCTCATGAAAGCAGGGAACACAGAAATTTAAGCATTGAACCCTCACTGATGATGTATGTACGCTCTAATCTCTCTAGTGTATAGGGCAATCACTCTATCCTTCTCTAATCATGCTTTCTAATTTTTGTTCTTCTCCTAATCAATCAACAACATTTAATATACCAATGCAAACATCATGAGGTCTTTTCAAGGTTGTAATGGGGCCAAGGTAATGGTAAGGATACACATATGGCTAAGTAAGCTTATAAACTGAATCTTTAATTAACCCAAGCTTTAACATAACCTATATATATATATTCTATATAACTCTAGAATTTATACCTAGCTACCCAGAATTTCCCTTTCACATTCCATACTCATGTATCAACTCTTTATTTTTAATTTTATCATACATGCATTGATCTTTGAATTCTTAACTTAGCATTGGAGAAATTTTGTCCCCTTATTTATTTATTGAATATTTTTGGTTTTTTTTTTCATAAGCATAAAAATAAACATAACTTATGAATGCACATAGATTTTTAATTTTTATAGTTTCACATGAGTAGGTCTCCAAATTTCCATTATATTATCATGACACATTCCCTTATTATCTTTTGTTCCCACAATTTCCCATACTTAATTAGCACACACAATTCTATCTTAAGCTAACCAAAGATTCAGTTTGAGATATATAATTGTTTTTCCACTTAAGGCTAGTAATGTGGTAAAATATAGAACAAATGGGATTTAAAGGCTCAAAGTGGCTAACAAAGGTAATTGAAAGGGTAGGCTTAATTTGGATAAGTGAGCTAAACAATTAATGGTCTCAATCATATGCAAGCATATAAATATAATAAACATTGGACATATAGGATGGAACAAAATATAGATTACAATCATAGAGAAGTAAACACACAAGAATAAAATAATTATGGTTAAATAATGTAACCATGCATAAAGGCTCAAATCTCACAGGTTGTGTGTTCTTTAGCTCAAAAATCATGTTCCAAATACAACTTCAAGCAAATTTAACATAAAAGTTTTAATTAAAATTAGTGAAATTTTGTTCCAAAAATAGAGTCTTAGAAGAGACTTATTGTCTTTTCAATCAAGTAGAACATGCATGCAACTAATCTATTACTATGCAATTTATCCTATTCTACAAAAGAAAAACTAACTAAATATCCTAAATTATTGGTGTTTAGGGAAGAGAAATTACCTCCGTAAGTCAGGTACTGACCGACCTTCCCATACTTAAGGCTTTGCACCGTCCTCAGTGCCATCTGTCAGGAACAAAGGGGGGCTGGTAGCAATATCTCCATCATGGCTTCCTGTGCTGGTAAAGGAAGTGGAGTCCGGGGTGTCTGAGTCCTTGAATTTTCCCGTAATTAGCTCCTTGAGGTATGTGAATCGGCACTTGTTACGGCGCTCTCTCATCTTAGCTTTGTGGTCCTGCCGATCCAACTTTGCAAGTATCTGATGGAGCAGTTGGTCTGTTGTAGGTGCTTGTGGTGTTGAAGAAGGAATATCTTCAACCGGTTCAGTAGGATGGCTTGTGGCGGCTGGTGGAGGTCTGATGTATTTCCCGTTAGGGACATACTGATCATCCCGTGGGAGCATGGCTTTGGTGTCCCCAGCTCTGTAGGAGACTCTGGCTGTGGAGACAAGATCTGAGACCAAGGCGGAAAAAGGTAAGTTTCCCGCAATTTGTACGTGTCCCATGGCATTTCAGATATGTCTTGGTAGATTCAGAGGTTGGTCTGTAAGGATGCACCATAGTATGACGGCCATGTCCACAGTGAAGGAGGACTCGTGAGTGCTCGGAAAAACGTAATGGGACATGATCTGTGCCCATACGCAAGCCTCCAAGGTAAGTGCTGAAGCCGATATGCCCTTAGGGCGGGTACGATGGTATCCGTAGATCCAGCGGCTGCCAGGTAGTGCGATAACTCTGAGAACGGCGTCCCAGTCAAATTGGTACAGCTGGCGCTTGAGTGCAGCTTCTTGAAAGGCGTCCAATCCTTCTGGAATAGGGGAAGACCTAGAGCCTTTGAAATGGCCTCTTCTGTAATAGGGACTTGCTTCTGACGGACAAAGACAGACTACAGGGTTGGCAGGTGGAAGTTGGAGTAGAACTCGACTACCCAAGAAAGATTGACCTGCCTCGGCTGTCTCTGTAGGAAATCCCATTGTCTTTGTGTAACTTGCGGCTCAACAAATGTAGCAATATGGTTTGGGAGGAGAAGAAGGTATTCATTGTTGTAACTCCTTTATGCCAGAATGGGGAACATCTGCTCACAGTAGCGATTGGGAAATCGCGCAGTATCCTTTGCTGGGAAGGCTTTTTCTTTATCATCAACCTTTATAATCCTCTTAAGTCTCTTTGTTGAGGGCTTTACCACAGTTGAAGAGGGTTCTGCCACTAATGCTCTTTTTGTTCCTCTTCTTGCTGTTTGTTTGGGAGTAGCCTTCTCCTTTCCTTTCTTGGTGGCCATCCTGAAAAAAAGAAGAGGGACTAAATTAAGTTCAAAGAGAAAGAGCAAGGAAGAGGGTTGTAGGAGTGATAATCAATGCACGGTAAAGAGGATGTCGTTAACACATGGTCATGACTACATGTGAAAAGTTCATCAATGGGAAAATAGCAAGTGCAGTTGAGGACAATTAAATGCAAGGGGTTTATTGGCATGCAGGCAAAGGCATGCGTAGCATAGATCAAGTATTTAATTAGTCAAAGTTGTTATCACTCGTAACAAGCTAGCCATCACGTTTGTATTGACAATTAAATTCAATTAATACAATAGTAAAGGAAATTTGTGAAAAGTAAGCATTGAATAGTAGAGTAACGTAGAAAAGTGCATAATGCCATATGGGCTTTTTCACAAACACATAGCATGCATGATAATTAAGGTATAGAAAGTATTAAATTGAACATGCAAGCAACCCTTTAAAAAGTAATATATAGTTGTCAAACAAATTTACAACAATCTACAAGCATATAATGAGAAATAATGACTCAAATAAATTGCTAACACCAAGTAAAAAGGAAAAAGAAAGAAAAAGAAAATATGAATAATGAAAGTAAAAAGAAAAGAAAAGAAGATAACATATAAAAATAAGAAGAAAAATAGAAAAGTAAGGAGGGAAGAAGAAAAAGAAAAACCTTGTTAATGGGGGTGAGAGAGAGAGAGTGAGAGTGTAAAAAGTGAGAAAAAAAGAAGAAGGAAGAAGGGAGGAGGAAGAAATAAGGAGGGAAAAGAGAAAATAGGATTTGGGGAGAAAAAAATAAGATAAGTGGCAAATCAGGGAAGCTGTGCGGCGCAATCGACGCGGTCGCGTGGGGCACGCGGTCGCACGACTTGCGCTTATACTGATTGACGCGGTCGCGTCGGTCACGCGATCGCGTGACCCGTTTTATGCCACTGGCGCGAGGGCAGCCTCGCACTCGCACAACTCTCTGTTCAAAATCATTGATTGCCAAATATTGGGTGACGCGATCGCGTGGGGCATGCGATCGCGTGAGTGGCCATTATGAGGATATGACGCAGTCGCGTCGGTCACGCGTCCGCGTGGGAAGAATTATGCGTTCAGCACCAATCCAGCACCACTCTCGCACAACTTTCGGTCGTGCACCCCTTTCATGTCGAAATCCAAAGCACGCGGCTGCGTGAGTGACGCGGTCGCGTGGGGCGATTTGTGCCACTGGCACGCCTCCAGCCACGCTCTTGCGTGACTCTCTGTTTGTTTTATTAGTCTCTCCCAACACCTGCGACGCGGACGCGTCAATGAGGCGGTCGCGTCGCGTAACATTTTTTTTAAATAAAAGTAAGGAAATGCAGATGCACGAAATGCACTAATAAGGAGAAGAGTTATTGAATAGGAAAACTAAAAATAAGGAAAAGAACGATCATACCATGGTGGGTTGTCTCCCACTTAGCACTTTGCTTTAACGTCCGTAAGTTGGACGCTCCACTAGCTCAATCTTCGGCTATGTGAGGATCTTCCAAGAGGAAGATCTCGAGCTCCTTGCTTTTCTTCAGCTTCTCGCCATGGTACAGCTTTAAACGATGTCCATTAACTTTGGTAAGTTCAGAGCTTGAAGGATGGCTTAGGTGATAAACTCCGTATGGTTCGGCCTTCTCGACTCTGTATGGACCTTCCCATCTTGATCTCAACTTGCCTGGCATGAGCCTCAGTCGAGATTTGTAAAGGAGGACTAAGTCCCCAGGTTGGAACTCTTTTCTCTTAATGTGCTGATCATGTACAGCCTTCATCTTCTCCTTGTATAGTCTTGAGTTCTCATAAGCTTCTAGGCAAAGGCTTTCCAGTTCTTGCAGTTGCAACTTCCTTTCAGCTCTGGCTTTCTCAATTCCCATGTTGCACTCCTTTACTGCCCAAAAGGCTTTGTGCTCTACTTCAACAGGGAGATGACAAGCTTTTTCATAAACTAAGCGGAAAGGGCTCATCCCAATGGGTGTTTTGTATGCTGTTCTATATGCCCAGAGTACATCTTGTAGCCTGGTGCTCCAGTCTCTTCTATGAGGTTTGACTATCTTCTGAAAGATATGCTTTATCTCTCTGTTTGACACCTCGGCTTGCCCATTAGTCTGAGGATGGTAGGCTGTTGCAACCTTATGAACTATCCCATGCTTCTTCATTAATCCTGTTAGTCTCCTGTTACAAAAATGGGTGCCTTGATCGCTCACGATTGCTCGTGGTGA
>NC_029785.2:29333112-29369661 GCF_000816755.2 Arachis ipaensis
GTCTCTAAAAAGAGTAGGCCACCAGAATCCACAGTCTAAGATTTTTCTAGCTGTTCTTTGAGGGCCAAAATGTCCTCCACTCTCAAATGAGTGACAGGCCTCTAAGATGGACTGGAATTCTGATTGAGGCACACACCGTCTAATTACCTGGTCAGCGCCACATCTCTATAGATATGGGTCATCCTATATATAATATTTAGACTCGCTTTTCAGCTTGTCTCTTTGATGCTTAGAAAAGTTTGGAGGAAAGGTGCGGCTAACTAGATAATTAGCTACAGGTGTATACCAAGGGACTACCTCAGATACTGCTTGCAGGTTATCAAATGGGAAATTATCAGCTATAGGAGTGGGGTCATCTGTAATGTGCTTAAGGCGACTCAAGTGGTCTGCCACTAAATTCTGGTTTCCACTCATATCCTTAATTTCTAAATCAAATTCTTGTAATAGCAATATCCAACGTATAAGCCTTGGTTTGGATTCCTTTTTAGCTAATAGATACTTTAGAGCTGCGTGGTCTGAGTACACTACTACCTTCGCACCAAGTAAATAGGCTCGAAATTTATCCAGAGCAAAAACAATAGCAAGAAGCTCTTTCTCAGTAGTAGTGTAATTAGACTGAGTGGCATCTAAAGTTTTAGATGCATAAGCAATAACAAAGGGGTCCTTACCTTCATGCTAAGCCAGTGCTGCTTGATGAGCGGATATTTTATATGCTTTTTGGGGTTAATTTCATGTAGTTTTTAGGATGTTTTAGTTAAGTTTTTAGTATATTTTCATTAGTTTCTAGAAAAAATTCATATTTCTGGACTTTACTATGAGTTTGTGTACTTTTCTGTAATTTCAGGTATTTTCTGGCTGAAATTGAGGGAGCTGAGCAAAAATCTGATTCGGGCTGAAAAAGGATTGCTGATGCTGTTGGATTCTGACCTCTCTGCACTCGGAATGGATTTTCTGGAACTACAGGAGTCCAATTGGCTCGATTTTAATTGCGTTGGAAAGTAGACATCCAGGGCTTTCCAGCAATATATAATAGTCCATACTTTGCTCAAGGATAGATGATGTAAACTGGTGTTCAATGCCAGTTCTATGTTGCAGTATGGCGTCCAGCGCCAGAAATAGGTTACAAGTTGGAGTTCAACGCTAGAAACAGGTTACAACCTGGCGCTGAATGCCCAAAACAGCCCAGACACGTGAGAAGCTTTAGTCTCAGCCCCAGCACACACCAAGTGGGCCCCAGAAGTGGATTTCTGCACTATCTATCATAGTTTACTCATTTTCTGTAAACCTAGGTTACTAGTTTAGTATTTAAACAACTTTTAGAGATTTATTTTGTATCTTATGACATTTTTAGATTTGAACTTTGTACTCTTTGACGGCATGAGTCTCTAAACTCCATTGTTGAGGGTGAGGAGCTCTGCTGTGTTTCGATGAATTAATGCAATTACTTCTGTTTTCTATTCAAACACGCTTGTTCCTATCTAAGATGTTCATTCGGGCTTCATTATGATGAATATGATGATCCATGACACACATCACCATTCTCAACCTATGAACGTGTGCCTGACAACCACTCCCGTTCCACATTAGATTGAATGAGTATCTCTTAGATTCCTCAATCAGAATCTCCGTAGTATAAGCTAGAATCTATTGGCGGCATCCTTGAGAATCCGGAAAGTCTAAACCTTGTCTGTGGTATTCTGAGTAGGATTCTGGGATTAGATGACTGTGACGAGCTTCAAACTCGCGAGTGCTGGGCGTAGTGACAGACGCAAAAGGATAGTAAATCCTATTCCGGTATGATCGAGAACCTATAGATGAAGCCGTGCCGTGACAGCGCACCTGGACCATTTTCACTGAGAGGAAGGATGGTAGCCATTGACAACGGTGATCCACCAACACACAGCTTGCCATAGGAGGGACGTGCGTGCGTGAAGAAGAAGATAGGGAGAAAGCAGAGATTCAAAAGACAAAGCATCTCCAAAACTCCAACATATTCTCTATTACTGCATAACAAGTATTTATTTCATGCTCTTTTATTCCTCGCAATTCAATTTGATAAGTGAATTGTTTTCCTAACTAAGAGTTACAAGGTAACCATAGATTGCTTCAAGCCAACAATCTCCGTGGGATTCGACCCTTACTCAGGTAAGGTATTACTTGGACGACCCAGTACACTTGCTGGTTTGCGAATTAGTGAAAAATAGTAATATTGACATTGACATGTAACAAATTCGTGCACCAAGTTTTTGGCGCCGTTGCCGGGGATTGTTCGAGTTTGGACAACTGACGGTTTATTTTGTTGCTTAGATTAGGAAAAATTTTTCTTTTTGGTTTAGAGTCTTCTATTATTGTTTTTGGTTGAAATTTTCTTTTTAAAATCCTTATTTTCTTTTTTTTTTTTAAATTTTTCAAAAATTTTTCTTAGTTATTAAAAATACTTCTTTAAAACAAGTGTTACATTTACTGCCCAATTGGCTAGAGCGTTGGTCTATGTTCTTGGTAATTGGGTATCTTCTTGTTAAAATTTTTTTTAAAAATAATTTTTCTTTGATTAAATCTTGTGCCAAACTTCAAGTTTGGTGTTTCTTGTTAATCTTTCTATAATTTTCGAAAATTTTAGTTTGGTTTTCTAAAAATTTTAAGTTTGGTGTTCCTCCTTCATGTTCTTGTTGTTCTTGTGATTCTTCAAAGTGTTCTTGAGTCTTCTTTGTGTTTTGATCTTAAAATTTTTAAGTTTGGTGTTCCTTGGTGTTTTCCCTCCAAAATTTTCGAAAACAAGGAGCATTAGATCTAAAAATTTTAAGTTGTGTGTCTTTTGTGTGTTTTTCTCTTTCATCAAAAAATTCAAAAATAAAAAATATCTTTTCTTTATTCTACTCATAATTTTCAAAAAATTTAGCATTAAATTAGTCATCAAATTTAAAAATCATATCTTTTTCAAATCATATCTTTTCCAATCAAATCCTTTCAATCATACCTTTTTCAAAACTTCCTAACAACTTTTTTTTCCTTCTCTCTCTTCATTTTTCGAAATCTTCATCCATTTTTATTTATTTTATTTTAATTTATTTTATTTTCAAAATAAATAAATAAATAAATAAATAAAAATATTTTTTCTCTATTTTACATCATCTCCCTTTCTCCATCATGGATCTAAGTAGAAATGAACAGTCCAGAAGAACTCTGGGGTCATATGCTAACCCCACTACTGCTTCATATGGGAGTAGTATCGGTATACCCTCCATTGGAGTCAGTAGCTTTGAGTTGAATCCTCAGCTCATTATCATGGTGCAGCAAAGTTGCCAGTATTTCGGTCTTCCACAGGAAGAACCTATAGAGTTTCTGGCACAGTTTTTACAAATTGCTGACACAATACATGATAAGAAAGTAGATCAGGATGTCTATAGATTATTACTGTTCCCATTTGCTGTAAAAGACCAAGCTAAGAGGTGGTTAAATAACCAACCTAAGGCTAGCATAAAGACATGGATACAGCTGATAGAAAAATTCATGAATCAATACTTTCCTCCAAAACGGATGACACAGCTAAGGCTGGACATCCAAGGCTTTAAACAAGGAGATAATGAATCTCTTTATGATGCCTGGGAGAGATACAGAGAGATGCTAAGAAAATGCCCCTCTGAGATGTTTTCAAAGTGGGTTCAGCTAGACATCTTCTATTATGGGCTTACAGAAAGAGCTCAGATGTCTCTAGACTACTCAGCTGGTGGATCTATCCACATGAGGAAGACAATTGAAGAAGCTCAAGAGCTCATTGATACAGTTGCCAGAAATCAGCATCTGTACCTAAGCAGCGAACCTTCCATGAAAGAAGAGGCTAAAACAGTGACTACTGAACTCAGTCCTACAGAACAAGTTACTGAATTCAATCAGCAATTGGATTTTCTAACAAAACAGTTAGCCGAATTCAAAGAGAGACTACAAGAGACAAGGATGGCTAATATAAAAATGGAAGAACAATTAAAGCAAACAAAGCAGCAGCTGTCAAAACAAATAACAGAAGAATGCCAAGTAGTTCAATTAAGAAGCGAGAAAACATTAAATACCCCATCTCAAGGCAGCAGGAAGCCAAGAAATGAGCAAACTACCCAAATTCCATCTGAGGGCAGTAAAAGCCCGAGGAAAAATAATTCTGGCGCTAAAACGTTAGAAATTGGGTGGAAGGCTGGCGCTAAACGCCCAACCCATGCTCAGGACTGGCATTCAACGCCATAAACAAGCAAGGAACTGGCATTGAACGCCCAAAGGAAGCACAATTCTGGCGTTCAGATGCCAAGAACAGATGAGGAGTTGGCGTCTAACGTCACTCCAGCTTCCAACCCTGGCACTCAATTGACAGTGAGGGATCAAACACACACAAGTGCTGATGACAACCCCTCTAAAAGGGCTTCTTCAACCACTTCTGTAGGAAATAAACCTGCAGCAACCAAAGTTGAGGAATATAAAGCCAAGATACCTTATCCTCAAAAACTCCTAAGAGGAGCAGGATAAGCAATTTGCTCGCTTTGCAGATTATCTCAGGACTCTTGAAATAAAGATTCCGTTTGCAGAAGCACTTGAGCAAATACCTTCTTATGCCAAGTTCATGAAAGAGATCTTAAGTCATAAGAAGGATTGGAGAGAAACTGAAAAAGTTCTCCTCACTGAAGAATGCAGTGCAGTCATTCTGAAAAGCTTCCCTGAAAAGCTTAAATATCCCGGAAGCTTTCTGATACCATGCATATTAGAGGATAATTGCACCAAGACAGCCTTATATGATCTTGGGGCAAGCATCAACCTAATACCTGCATCCACTATCAGAAAGCTTGGTTTAACTGAAGAAGTTAAACCAACCCGGATATGTCTCCAACTTGCTGATGGCTCCATTAAATACCCATCAGGCGTGATTGAGGACATGATTGTCAGGGTTGGGCCATTCGCCTTTCCCACTTACTTCGTAGTGCTGGAGATGGAAGAGCACAAGAGTGCTACTCTCATTCTAAGAAGACCTTTCCTAGCAACTGGACGAACTCTCATTGATGTTCAAAAGGGGGAAGTCACCCTGAGAGTCAATGAGGATGAGTTTAAGTTGAATGCTGTCAATGCCATGCAGCATCCAGACACACCAAAAGACTGTATGAAAGTTGATCTTATTGACTCTTTGGTGGAGGAGATCAACATGGCTGAGAGTCTCGAATCAGAGCTGAAAAACATCTTTAAAGATGTTTCGCCTGATCTAGAGGATTCAGAGGAATTGAAAGAGTCTCTGAAATTTCCTCAGGAAGAGGAAAAACCTCCTAAACCCGAGCTCAAACCATTACCACCATCCCTGAAATATGCATTTCTGGGAGAAGGTGATACTTTTCCAGTGATCATAAGCTCTGCTTTAAATCCACAGGAAGAAGAAGCACTAATTCAAATGCTAAGGATACACAAGACAGTTCTTGGGTGGTCCATAAGTGACCTTAAGGGCATAAGCCCAGCTAGATGCATGCACAAGATCTTATTGGAGGACAATGCTAAGCCAGTGGTTCAACCACAGAGGCGACTAAATCCTGCAATGAAGGAAGTGGTACAGAAAGAGGTCACCAAATTACTGGAGGCTGGGATTATTTATCCTATTTCTGATAGCCCCTGGGTGAGCCCTGTTCAAGTTGTCCCCAAAAAGGGAGGCATGACAGTGGTTCATAATGAAAAAAATGAACTGGTTCCTACAAGAACAGTTACAGGGTGGCGCATGTGTATTGACTACAGAAGGCTCAATACAGCCACCAGGAAGGATCATTTTCCTTTACCATTCATAGACCAGATGCTAGAGAGACTAGCAGATCATGATTATTACTGCTTTTTGGACGGCTATTTAGGCTACAACCAAATTGCAGTAGATCCCCAGGATCAAGAGAAAACAGCGTTCACATGTCCATCTGAAGTATTTGCTTACAGAAGGATGCCATTTGGGCTGTGTAATGCACCTGCAACCTTTTAGAGATGCATGCTCTCTATTTTCTTTGATATGGTGGAAAAATTTCTGGAAGTCTTCATGGATGACTTCTTAGTATATGGAGACTCATTAAGCTCCTGTCTTGATCATCTGACACTGGTTTTGAAAAGATGCCAAGAGACCAACCTGGTTTTAAATTGGGAGAAATGTCATTTTATGGTGACTGAAGGGATTGTCCTTGGGCATAACATTTCAAAAAGGGAATAGAGGTGGATCAAGCTAAAATAGAGGTAATTGAAAAATTACCACCACCTGCCAATGTTAAGGCAATCAGAAGCTTTCTAGGGCATGCAGGATTCTATAGGAGGTTTATAAAGGATTTTTCAAAAATTGCAAAACCTCTAAGCAACCTGCTAGCTGCTGACACACCATTTTTGTTTGACACAGAGTTCCTGCAGGCGTTTGAAACTCTGAAAGCTAAGCTGGTCACAGCACCAATTATCTCTGCACCAGACTGGACATTACCATTCGAATTAATGTGTGATGCCAGTGATCACGCCATTGGTGCAGTACTGGGGCAGAGGCATGACAAACTTCTGCATGTCATTTATTATGCTAGCCGTATTTTAAATGATGCCCAGAAAAATTACACAACCACAGAAAAGGAATTGCTTGCAGTGGTCTATGCCATTGACAAGTTTAGATCATACTTAGTAGGATCAAAAGTGATTGTGTACACTGACCATGCTGCTCTTAAATATCTACTTACAAAGCAAGATTCAAAACCCAGGCTTATAAGATGCGTGTTGCTTCTGCAAGAGTTTGATATAGAAATAAGAGACAGAAAAGGGACAGAAAACCAAGTGGCTGATCATCTGTCCCGAATAGAGCCAGTAGAAGGGGCGCCCTCTCCCTCTATTGAGATCTCTGAAACCTTTCCGGATGAGCATTTGTTCGCCCTTCAGGAAACACCATGGTTTGCAGACATTGCAAACTATAAAGCTGCAAGGTTCATACCCAAGGCGTACAGCAGGCAACAAAAGAAAAAATTAATTTCTGATGCAAAGTACTACTTGTGGGATGAACCCTATCTCTTTAAGAGATGTGCAGATGGAATAATCTGTAGGTGTGTGCCTAGAGAAGAAGCACAGAGCATCTTATGGCATTGCCATGGGTCACAATATGGAGGTCATTTCGGAGGTGAGCGAACAGCCACCAAGGTCCTCCAATGTGGTTTCTACTGGCCTACACTCTACAGAGATTCCCGAGAGTTTGTACGTAACTGTGACAGTTGCCAGAGAGCTAGTAATTTTCCTCATAGTTACGCCATGCCTCAACAAGGAATCTTGGAGATTGAGTTGTTTGATGTATGGGGAATTGATTTCATGGGGCCTTTCCCACCATCATACTCAAACACTTATATTCTGGTGGCAGTTGACTATGTATCAAAATGGGTAGAAGCCATTGCCATACCTACCAATGATACTAAAACAGTGCTGAAGTTCCTCCAGAAATATATAGTCAGCAGGATTGGTGTCCCTAGGGTACTAATCAGTGATGGGGCACTCACTTCTGCAACAAACAGCTTTACTCTGCCATGGTCTGGTATGGGATTTGCCACAAGGTGCCGACTCCATATCATCCACAGACAAATGGGCAAGCTGGAGTTTCTAACAGAGAACTGAAAAGAATCCTGGAACGGACTGTAAGTACCCATAGAAAGGATTGGGTACGAAGCTTGGATGATGCTCTGTGGGCTTACAGAACAGCATTCAAGACTCCTATAGGGACCTCTCCGTACCAACTTGTGTATGGTAAGGCTTGTCACTTGCCCGTGGAACTGGAACATAAGGCCTACTGGGCAACCAGATTCCTAAACTTTGATGCCAAATTAGCTGGAGAAAAAAGATTGCTCCAGCTGAATGAGCTAGAGGAATTCAGATTCACTGCTTTCGAAAATGCCAAGCTTTATAAAGAGAAATCTAAAAGGTGGCATGACAGAAAGCTGTCATCTAGAATCTTTGAACCAGGACAAAAAGTTCTGTTGTTTAACTCTAGGCTCAGGCTATTCCCAGGGAAACTGAAATCCCGGTGGAGGGGACCATATATGATTACAAGTGTATCACCATATGGTTATGTGGAGCTTCAAGACATTGACTCTGATAGAAAGTTCATTGTTAATGGATAGAGAATCAAGCACTATCTTGAAGGCAATATTGAGCAAGAGTGCTCAAGGCTGAGGCTAGAGTAAAAACTCAGCAAGGTCCAGCTAAAGACAATAAAGAAGCACTTTCTGGGAGGCAACCCAGCCATTAGCATAACTTTTTCTGTTATTTTATTTTATTTTATTCTTCATTTTATTTATTTTTTAAAATATATGAGCTTAATACTAACAAGGTAAAGAACCAATTGCATAAGTTCACAGGGTTACAGAAGAATTCAGAGCACAAAACAAGAAAAAGGAGGAGAAAGAGAGCTCACTGGCAAGAAAATGCCAGTAAAAGTCTGTTTTGGGCGTTCAACGCCCAAAAGAAGCATCCACTGGGTGTTGAACGCCAGTAAGGATAGCTATCTGGGCGTTAAACGCCAGAAAGAAGCATCTTCTGAGCGTTGAACGCCAGAAAGAAGCTCCTTTTGGGTGTTTAACGCCAGACTTACAGCGTCCTGGGCGTTCAGAAAAACGCCCAGTGACAAAGGAGTTCCTGGCGTTCAACGCCAGAAAGAAGCAACAGCTGGGCGTTGAACGCCCAGGAGAAGCAGCAATTGGGCGTTAAACGCCCAAAACATGCAGCGTTTGGGCGTTTAACACCAGGATGGTGGGGAGGAGGTAAATTCGTTTTTACTTCATATTTTTCATTTTAATTTTAATTTTCATGTTTCAATTCATGATTTCTTGCATAAACATGTTACAAACCCTGATTTCTAAAATCCCTAATTTCTAAAAAACCTACTTTAAAAATATCAAATGTATTTTAATCCATAAACCCAAATTCTTTTTCAATCCAATCCAACTCTTTTTCAAAATTTCCAAAACAAATCTATCTTTTTTCCTTCTAAAATCCTTTCAACTCATCAATATCTTTTTCAAATCTCCACATTATCTTTTTCAAAATCCAAATTTATCTTTTTCAAATATCTTTCATATCTTTTCAATTTTAAATCACATCTTTTCATATCATACTTATTTTTTTTATAAATCATATCTTCTATCTTATCTTTTTTTTTAAATTTTCGAAAACCCACCCCTCCCTTTTAAATCCACATTCGGCCTCCCTCCTCTCATCCACCATTCGACACTAGCTCTCCTTCTATCCCTCTCCTTTCTTTTCTTTTGCTTGAGGACAAGCAAACCTCTAAGTTTGGTGTGTTTATCCGTGATCACTAAATTATACTCACCAAGATCATGGCTCCTAAAGGAAAATAAACCACTCCAAGAGGCAAGAAAGAGAGTATTCCAAAACCACTTTGGAATCAAGGGAAGTTCTTAACCAAAGAACATTCAAACCATTACTACAAAATAATGGGTCTAAGATCAGTGATACTGGAAGTCAAGTTCGATCTGAAGGAAGATGAATATCCGGAGATCCAAGAGCAGATTCGAAACAAGAACTGGGAAGTCCTAGCTAATCCTGAAACAAAAGTGGGAAGGAATATGGTTCAGGAGTTCTACGCTAATCTGTGGCAAACAGACCGGCAGAGAATATCTGGAACTGCCCTCTATGACTATAGGACTATGGTCAGAGGAAAGATTGTTCACATCCACCCTGAAAAAATCAGGGAGATCTTTAAGCTACCTCAGCTGAAAGATGACCCAGACTCCTTCAATAGGAGAATGATGAGAACAAACAAGGGCCTGGATAAGATTCTAGAGGATATATGCATCCTTGGAGCCAGGTGGACCACCAACAGCAAAGGTGTCCCAAATCAACTCAAGAGAGAAGATCTCAAACCAGTCACCAGAGGATGGCTGGACTTCATTGGGCATTCTATATTGCCCACTAGCAACCATTCTGAAGTCACCGTCAAAAGAGCAGTGATGATCCATTGCATTATGTTGGGAAAAGAAGTGGAAGTTCATCAACTGATTCCATCTAAATTTTACATACTTGCAAACAAGAACTCCAAAGATGCCAGGTTGGCTTATCCAAGCCTAATCTCTATGCTCTGCAAAGATACTGGAGTAAGGATGGGAATAACGGAGTACATTTCAGTGGAGCAACCAATCACTAAAACCACAATGGAAAAACAACAAATGCAGGATGACCCCATCAAGAGGAGGGCGCAAGAATTCCTCCCGGAAGTCCCTCAATTTGAATATTGGGAACAGCTTGAAGCATCTGTCACCAAGTTGCAAGAATCTATGGACTAAATAAAGGAAGAACAGCAAAATCAAAACAGTATACCCTACAAACTGCTCAGGGAACAAGAAGAGCAAGGGCGTGACTTAAAGGAACTGAAGCGTCAGAAGTTATCTCTTGAAGGACCAAGCACTCCACAGATTAGAGGAACATCCACATCCCAAACTCAAAGTTGTTGAGCTCTAATCCAAAAAGCTACTAGTCCCGCTCATTTAATTAGAATCTGAGCTTCACTCAAAAACTCTGAGATATTATTGCTTCGTGACTTATTTGTATTCTATTTTATTTGTCTAGTTGCTTGGGGACAAGCAACAGTTTAAGTTTGGTGTTGTGATGAGCAGATATTTTATACGCTTTTTGGGGTTAATTTCATGTAGTTTTTAGGATGTTTTAGTTAAGTTTTTAGTATATTTTCATTAGTTTCTAGGAAAAATTCATATTTCTGGACTTTATTATGAGTTTGTGTGCTTTTCTGTAATTTTATGTATTTTTTGGCTGAAATTGAGGGAGCTGAGCAAAAAATCTGATTCGGGCGGAAAAAGGATTGCTGATGCTGTTGGATTCTGACCTCTCTGCACTCGGAATGGATTTTCTGGAGCTACAGAAGTCCAATTGGTGCACTTCGAATTGCGTTGGAAAGTAGACATCCAGGGCTTTCCATCAATATATAATAGTCCATACTTTGCTCAAAGATAGACGATGTAAACTGGCGTTCAACGCCAGTTCCATGTTGCAGTCTGGCGTCCAGCGCCAGAAACAGGTTACAAGTTGGAGTTCAACGCCAGAAACAGGTTACAACCTGGCGTTGAATGCCCAAAACAGCCCAGGCACGTGAGAAGCTTTAGTCTCAGCCCCAGCACACACCAAGTAGGCCCCAGAAGTGGATTTCTGCACTATCTATCATAGTTTACTCATTTTCTGTAAACCTAGGTTACTAGTTTAGTATTTAAACAAGTTTTAGAGATTTATTTTGTATCTTATGACATTTTTAGATCTGAACTTTGTACTCTTTGACGACATGAGTCTCCAAACTCAATTGGTGGGGGTGAGGAGCTCTGCTGTGTTTCGATGAATTAATGCAATTACTTCTGTTTTCTATTCAAACACGCTTGTTCCTATCTAAGATGTTCATTCGGGCTTCATTATGATGAATGTGATGATCCGTGACACTCATCACCATTCTCAACCTATGAACGTGTGCCTGACAACCACTTCCGTTCCACATTAGATTGAATGAGTATCTCTTAGATTCCTCAATCAGAATCTCCGTGGTATAAGCTAGAATCTATTGGCGGCATCCTTGAGAATCCGAAAAGTCTAAACCTTGTCTGTGGTATTCCGAGTAGGATTCTGGGATTGGATAACTGTGATGAGCTTCAAACTCGCGAGTGCTGGGCGTAGTGACAGACGCAAAAGGATAGTAAATCCTATTCCGGTATGATCGAGAACCTACAGATGATTAGCCATGCGGTGACAGCACACCTGGACCATTTTCACTGAGAGGAAGGATGGTAGCCATTGACAACGGTGATCCACCAACACACAGCTTGCCATAGGAGGGACGTGCGTGCATGAAGAAGAAGACAAGGAGAAAACAGAGATTCAAAAGACAAAACATCTCCAAAACTCCAACATATTCTCTATTACTGCATAACAAGTATTTATTTCATGCACTTTTATTCCTCGCAATTCAATTTGATAAGTGAATTGTTTTCCTAACTAAGAGTTACAAGGTAACCATAGATTGCTTCAAGCCAACAATCTCCATGGGATTCGACCCTTACTCACGTAAGGTATTACTTGGACGACCCAGTGCACTTGCTGGTTAGTTGTGCGAATTTGTGAAAAATAGTAATATTGACATTGACATGTAACAAATTCGTGCACCACTGCTCCTACTGCATGGTTGGAGGCGTCGCACATTATTTCAAATGGCTGGCTCCAGTCTGGTCCTCTCACAATTGGAGCTTGAATCAGGGCGGTCTTCAGCTTATCAAACGCTTGTTTGCAATTTTCACTGAACTCGAACTCAATATCTTTCTGCAGTAGCCTGGATAAGGGAAGTGCTACCTTACTGAAGTCCTTAATGAATCTCCTGTAAAAACCTGCATGGCCAAGGAACGAGCGGACTTCCCTCACAGAAGAGGGGTAAGATAAACTAGAAATAACATCCACCTTTGTTGTATCTACAGAAATGCCAGTATTAGACACAACATGTCCTAGTACAATCCTTTGTTTAACCATAAAGTGACATTTTTTAAAATTTAATACAAGGTTTGTACTGACACATCTATCTAATACTCTAGATAATCCATCTAAGCAAAGGCTAAAGAAATCTCCATAAATACTAAAATCATCCATAAAAACTTCCATACAGTCCTCAATAAGATTAGAGAAAAGACTCATCATGCACCTTTGGAAGGTAGCGGGTGCATTGCACAAGCCAAAGGGCATTCTCTTGTAAGCATAAGTCCCAAAAGGACATGTAAAAGTGGTCTTTTCCTGATCCTCAGGAGCTATATGAATCTGGAAATAACCTGTGTAACCATCTAAAAAATAATAATGTGATTTACCTGACAGGCGATCCAGCATTTGATCAATGAATGGAAGAGGATAGTGATCCTTATGGGTTGCTTGGTTGAGGCGTCTGTAGTCAATGCAGACCCTCCAGTCGTTTTGAACTCTAGTTGCCATGAGCTCTCCATGCTCATTCTTCACTATAGTGACTCCAGACTTCTTGGGCACCACTTGTACTGGGATTACCCATTCACTGTCTGAAATGGGGTAGATGATATCTGCCTCCAGTAGTCTGGTCACTTCCTTCTTGACAACCTCTAAGATAGTGGGATTCAGTCTTCTCTGGGGTTGACGGACATGTCTTGCTCCCTCTTCTAAAAATATTCTACGCTCACAGACTTGAGGGTTGATGCCTACTATGTCTGCCAAACTCCAACTAATTGTCTTCTTGTACCTCCTCAGCACACTAAGTAACTGCTCTTCCTGTTGAGAAGTGAGTTCCCTTGCAATGATAACTGGAAACTTCTGCTCGTCTTCAAGGTAAGCATAATTGAGGTGTGGAGGAAGGGGTTTTAATTCTAACTTCTGATCATGGTCAGGCTCTGGGTTGTCTGGAGCTGGTAACAATGGTAAAGCACTGTCATTGTCCTCTGAGAATGTCCCCACACTTGGACCTTGTCCTACGTACTGCTCTTCAAATTCCTCCTGATGAACTTCAGCCACGGTTTCATCTATAATGTCACACTGGATGATACAATGATCCTTCGGAGGATGCTTCATAACTCCATTCAGATTGAATACTACTACTCGGCCATCTATTTCAAAAGAGTATGTTCCTGAAAAAGCATCTAATTTGAACTTCGAGGTCTTCAGGAATGGTCTTCCGAGTAGGATTGATGATGGCTTTTCTGAGTCGTTTTGGGGCATCTCCAGGATATAAAAATCAATGGGAAATGTGATCCCCTTAATGCCCACTAATACATCTTCAGCAACTCCAGCCACTGTAATAATACTTTTATCTGCTAACACAAAACGAGCTGCCGACCTTTTTAAGGGAGGGAGCCTCAAAATATCATATATAGACAAAGGCATTATACTCACACATGCTCCTAAATCACACATGCAGTCAGAAAATACTACACCAGCAATAGTACAATTAACCATACATGGACCTGGGTCACTACACTTTTCAGGTAAACCTCCCATTAAAGCAGATATGGAACTTCCTAAAGGAATAGTTTCTAATTCATTAATTTTGTCTTTATCTATACATAAATCTTTTAGAAACTTTGAATATTTAGGTACCTGTTGAATAACATCAAAAAGAGGAATAGTTACCTCAACCTTTTTGAATATCTCTACCATTTTGGAATCAGGTTCCAGCTGCTTCCTGGGCTTCCTTGCAAGTTGTGAAAATGGAATGGGAGTGGTGTCTTCTGCAGTATCTGCGCCCAGTGGTGCTTCCTCCTGTGGTTGGATTTTTTCTTTTTCAGCTATGTCCTGTATGTCCTCTTTCTCTTCAACATCTTCTACTTCCACTACCTCTTCAGCTGAGGCGTTTTCTGGTGGGCTTGGCTCCTCTTGATTCCTCTCCTGCAGTGTGGTTCCGGACCTTAGGGTGATGGCATTAATGCCACCCTTTGGATTGGGTAATGTTTGAGAGGGGATTCCATTGGAGCTCAAAGGCTGGTTATTGGAGTTATTCATTGATTCAATCTGTGAGACAAGAGCTTGCAAAGTAGAGTTCAGACCATTTAGTGTAGCATAAAGGTTATTTTCCATGGTCTGTTGTCTCCGATCAATAGATTGTAGTAAGTCATCATTAGAAGATGAGGAAGGATAAGTAAGTTGAGAGGTCTGTTGTTGGGTATTCTGTGCTCCTTGGGATTGCCTCAGGTGAGGTGCTCTGTAAGGCTGGTTCTGGTTCTGCTGCCTGTTGTTGTTTTTATTCCATCTCTGATTTTCCTGATTGTCTCTGCCTCCTCTGTTGTTGTTGTCCCTTCAATTCTGGTTAGAATTGTCCTGCCATCCATGGCTGTAATTGCCACCTTGATTGTACCCTTGGTTGGGGCGGTCAAAGAAGTTATGAGTGGCTGCCACGGTGTTGTCTTCCTGCGGGAGCTGCGGACATTCATCAGTATAATGGCTATAATCAGCACAGACTCCGCAAACTTTCTGTGGGACTAACTGTTGGTTTTGCTGTGGTGGAGAAGGTTGAGCTTGCTGAACTTGTTGTTGATTCAATTGCATCTACTTCAGCAAGTTGGTCATTTCACAAATACTCTGAGTTAGAGCAGCAGTCTCTCTGCTAGAGGATACTTCTGCAACGGCTTTTGAACGGCCTTGTTTCTGCCTGTGATTCCGAGTAGATTCAGCTAAGTCGCTGATCAATTGCCATGCCTCATCAGTGG
Organism: Arachis ipaensis; assembly: GCF_000816755.2. Classification (NCBI taxonomy): domain Eukaryota; kingdom Viridiplantae; phylum Streptophyta; class Magnoliopsida; order Fabales; family Fabaceae; genus Arachis; species Arachis ipaensis. The sequence goes on from NC_029785.2 coordinate 29,348,340, forward strand.
TCTTGTACTTTTTCATAGACCCATTGCTATCACTTTCCAATGTGGTCTTATCTTGGGGCCTCATGCCCTGTGTGACATAACCGAGTAACCTATCTTGTCAATCATATGGTGGAGGCATGCTTCCAGAAGATTATTGAAGTGCTCCCAGTACTCATAGAAAGTCTCGGATTCGTCCTGAACAATCATGGAAATGTCTTTCCTCAATTTATCAGTAACTTCAGCTGGAAAGAACTTTTCCAAAAATTATCTTCTAAGTGTATCCCAGTCGGATACAGTTGCTGCAGGTTGAGTGTAGTACCACTCTCTTGCCTTTCTCTCAAGAGAAAACGGGAAAGCTTTCAACAAGATTGAAGTTTCATCTGCACCATCACGCCTGATAGTAGAACAGGCTGCTTGAAAATCTCTCAGGTGCTTGATAGGCTCTTGAGTAGGTAAGCCATGAAACTTGGGCATCAAATTGAGCAGTGCAGTCTTTATTTCAAAGTCTGTAGCCACCGCTGGATGATGTGCTTGGAACGGTTGCATTGTAAAATCAGGGGCTCTAGCCTCCTGGATAGTAACTCTCCTAGGTGCTGCCATGTCACCTACACGTAAATCAACCGAATTAGTAGAATGGGGGCTGGTTTCTTCCTCAAATGACGTTTCAGATCTGCCCTCTGAGAGGACTAACCGACGCCGAGCTTTCCTTATTCGTGAAATAGTTCTTTCAATCTCAGGATCGAATACTGGCAAGCTTGGATCAGGAAGTGAACGCGTCATCTAACGAAAGAAACAAGTAGCTCATAGTAGCAAGATAAAATAAAATGAAAATAAATAAATTCCAATCAATAACTTAGCACTCTATTGCAACTCCCCGGCAATGGCGCCAAAAATTGACGTGACGGAAATTGGCGAGTCAAGAATTGTTATAAAATATGCGTTGCATGTATAGTTCTTAACCAACCAGAAATCCGCTTATCAATTTAGAAGGGTGTCACAAAAATTAAAATAAAAATACTGGGAGTATGAATCCCAGGTCATCTCCCAACGAGTTGCAGAAAGGTGTGCTATTTTATTAATTAGATATTTTCAAAAAGAGTTTGAGTTGAATAAACAGGAAATTAAATTAGAGAAATTAAGTAATTTAAATAAAAGCCTTGACTGGGAGTAGATTAGTTGGAAGCCCTATTCTTGTTGCAGTACTCTCAAGATTAATTGATAATTGAAGGTTGTTCTGTTTAGTTATCCCTTACTAGGTAAGGGAAAGTCAAACAAGTTGGAATGCTGTTTCTATTCACAAGTTCCAATCCGCTCAATTGAAAAGGATTAGTGTCAGTGACTAGAGAACATTCCAACAATAAATCCAATTACAATTTTTCTTTTAAGCACCCCAACTCAAGGGTTCCTTTCAATCAACTCCCCATCAAGTTAGGGAACTACTCACTCATTGCGAATGTAGAACTCATAACATAGGAAAGGGAATTAAAGAAAGACATGATAAATAAAACTTAAAGGAATCAATTAAAAATAAAAGTAACTCTTGTATTAATAAATTCTAAAATAATCCAATAGTAAAATTGAGTAAATTAAAGGACATGGAAGAGTAAAGCCAAGTAAAGAAAACGAACTAGAATGATGAAGTCTTGATGAGGTAATAACTCTTCTCAATATCCCAATGCAAAGAGCAATAGAAAATAAAATCCTATGAACTATGAATGTGTAGAGAGAGAAAAAAAACCTAGAGGAGGAGTAAAACTAGATCTAAAAACTAGAATTATGTAGAATGAATGTTGTTGTTGGTTTCTGCATGTTCTCTGGCTCTAGTATGCTTTTCTGGGCCGAGAACTGGGTCAAAGCATGTAGATTATGCAGATCGCGCACGTCACGCGATCGCGTCATTCATGCGGCCGCGTCATTCGGCGTTTTGCCCTTCCACGCGAGCGCGTCGTCCACGCCTCCGCGTCACTTGTGCTATTCCAATCCGCGCGGTTGCGTAAGCCATGCGACCGCGTCACTGAGATTTCCTCTCTTTCGCGCGGTCGCGTGAGCCATGCGGACGCATCACTTCTCGCTGGTCATCTCCTCAATTTCTTGTGTTCCTTCCATTTTTGCAAGCTTCCTTTCCAATCTCCAATTCATTCATGCCCTATAAAGCCTGAAACACTTAACACACAGATCATGGCATCGAATGGAATAAGGGAGAATTAAAATACGTAATTAAAAGTCTCTAGGAAGCAAGTTTTCAATCATGTAATAATTTTAGGAAGGAAATATAAATGCATGCTGATTATATGAATAAGTGGGTAAAGATCATGATAAAACCACACAATTAAACACATTATAAACCATAAAATAGTGGTTTATCAATATCCAAAACCCAAAAGTACATATACACAATCCTGCCTCTCCATAAAGCCCTAGGAGGATAAAAAAGAATAAGTTATATGGAGAGAAAGCTAAGTACATATATATACATCATTGTACAGCAAAACTACCCAGTAACCACTCCGCTTTAAGAGTCTAGACGCCTAACGAGATGCCTCCCGACCTGCATCTGAAAAACAACAACATAGTATGGAATGAGAACCGGAGGTTCTCAGTATGGTAAAGGTGCCACACACATAAGATATAAGGTCCTGGAAATGCCAGAGGCAATCCTAGAACGCCGACACTCAGATTACAGAGCTTAAAGTATTAAACAAAAGCCATAAAAGGTGGTTTTCTAAGAGTACCTACATCTAACTTAGCTTAATCTTACATCTAAGTCTCATACTGCCATTCCTCCATACCTCCAACTCCATCATGCATTTCACAGACATTTAAACAGATAAAGGTAAGCACAAGAAGGTTACAAATACTGCAGGTAACAAATACACATTTAACATGGCAAGTACATTTAGGCACACCCAATTAAAGCACAAGCAAGTAATTCAAGTAATATGCATATGATGCATGCCTGTCCTATGGCTGATGAGGCTCATCTGTCGGTTATCCAGCCAACCCCACAAGTCTGAAAACCTTAGACTATCCCCCGACGTGCATCCCCAAGAGTCTATGCATAGCTTTTTCTCAAATAATCAATATTGCTCAATGGGGGTTATGACGTTAGGATTTTTGCCAGTAAAGAATGTCATAAAAACAGTCGCGTTGTAGATATAGTCTCTAAACCGACATTAACCTCTAACTATGAAGGTAAGTTAAGTGGATAAATTAATTCTGATTCCTCAGGTCCTAGTCTTTCCTTGAGAAAGGCTAGAGTTATTGGAACTTGAATTAATGAGATGAAGAAATCCAATTTTCAATCAACAATGAGTTTGATAACTCAAGTGTCTCCAATGACTCAACCAAAGCCAAAAGGGAAGAGAATCTACTTGAATAAAAATAACTTGGATAAACACAGAGCATTAACAAATTAAAGAGAGCAATCATAAGTCTGAAATACCTCAAATTAGCACTAATAAAGATATCAAATATAATATGGAAGAGTTCATAAATTAAATTGGGAAAATAAATAAAAATAAAGAACCTGGGATTGAGAGCTACTCCTAAAACTAAGAGAAATCCTAAATCCTAATCCTAAGAGAGAGGAGAGAACCTCTCTCTCTCTAAAAACTACATCTACTCCTAAAATTGTGAATATGAGAGCCTCCTTATGAATGGATGTATTCCTCCACTTTATAGCCTCTAATCTGTATTTTCTGGGCCGCAAACTGGGTCAGAAACAGCCCAGAATTCGCTGGTTGCGAATTCAGATTCGCTGATTTTCGTCACTTGCGACGCGGCCGCATGGATCACGCGGTCGCGTCACCTAGCGTCAGAGCAACTATGGCATATTATATATCAAATCGAAGCCCCAGACGTTAGCTTTCCAACGCAACTGGAACCGTGTCGTTTGGACCTCTGTAGCTCAAGTTATAGCCGTTTGAGTGCAGAGAGGTTAGGCTGGACAGCTTAGCAACTTCTTCAACTTCTTGTATTCCTTCCACTTTTGCATGCTTCCTTTCTATCCTCTGAGCCATTCCAGCCCTATAATATCTGAAATCACTTAACACACATATCAAGGCATCTAATGGTAATAAGAGAGGATTAATAATAAGTAAATATAAGATCAAAGAAGCATGTTTTCAATCATAGCACAAAATCAGGAAGGAAATATAAAACCATGCAAATATTATGAATAAGTGGGTAAAGAGTTGATAAAATCCACTCAATTGAGCACAAGATAAACCATAAAATAGTGGTTTATCAGGTTACATTCCCGGGAATTTATAGTGCCCGGTCACACTTACATCGTAAGGTCAACAGAGTATCGAGCTTTCAACCTGGTACACGTGGTGGCAAGCCACGGTACTTTACCCAGGGAATCTCGTATCTCAGATCATTCAAATTCATAAGCCATATAAATAATTCAATTATAATTCATCAACATCCACATCATTCTCAATCGCATCTCATTCATTATCATACATCAATCATATTCAATCCTTATCTTTCATTATCACACCTCCCATTCCGTCCATCAATAGTTCCAATTCAAAATATAATTCATTCTTTTCCAAATGAATCAAACTTAAAATATACTCATTTTCTTAATAACTCAAAATCAAACCATATAACCTTTGAATCTAAATCTTTTTAAATAATCATCTAAACAAAATCTGTAATTTTTATAAAATTTTAGCAGCATCTCCTCTAAAACTGAGACTTTGCCACCTTTTTCAGGTCCAAACCTGTATTCTTTTCAATTCAACATACCCTTCCTCATCATCATAACAATCACCACAATAAATCTACCTCAGATCAACAATTATACTCATACAATATTCAAATCCAACAACCAAAATTCAACTAAGAATCATAGTTCACAAATCCTAGGCTTTTAACACAAAATACCTCGTTATCACAACAACCTCCACAATAATTATACCTCAAATCAATAATTCACTAAATCACCAGTTAATCAACAAGCACCAAACCAACCATGTTCATCAACAGGATACTAAGTATTAAATATACACATGCAATCCAACTTATCCTATGGTCATCTAGCCTAAGTTTTCATAGAACATTATATATTAAATGCAAGAAACCTAAACCATACCTTAGCTGATTTCCACGTAATGACCAAAGCAATTTATTCAAAATTAAGACAGCCCCTCAAAATTCAACAAACTCTAAGCTCAGCTTCCTCCAAGTTCCAATATTCATAATTTCAAGCTCCAATTATTTATTCACAACCTAATACACATTTATAACACACATATATCCAATTTAATACTCAAAGCTCAAATTCAATAAAACTAAAATAGAATTATCGTATCCTCACCTTACCCAAGCTTCACATAGGTAAGAGTGAACATTTTTCTCAAGCTAATTGGATCCTAAAACATCAGAAATCAAAGAAATTCAATTTCCTATTCAATAGTTCAAGAATTGGGGGAAGAGAAGGCTGAGGGTGAAATAAAAAGTTACCTATGAAATTGTTCCAGTAGAAACATAGAGCTCGACGCGGTGGACGCGTGGCCGCAAACGATACGGCGATCGGAGCTCGAACGGAGAAGTTACAGGAAATTTTATTCACCATAAACGTATTTCTCTTCTTCTCTTCCCTGGGAGCTTGCTACTTCATTGAAGGAAATGAAGAGAAAGAAGAGCCCGTGGCTCTTTTTAATTGTTGGACCGGTTGGGCCCACGGGCCCGATTTGGGCCCGGTTCAACCAGTTCGGCCTGTTCGGTCCAATTTTGGGCCGATTACTTTGAAATTAGTGTCAAAATTCTCGTTTCGATGAGCTCTATCCTAATTTAATATTATTTTTTGTATTTCTAATCTTTATTAAAAACTAATTTAGTGACTAATTTATTTACTAATTTAACGGGGTTTACATTATATATGCATGATTGAGCAACTTCTCAAATTATAGGAGAAGCTGTTAATACATCTCCGATCCCGATATGGTCCCTAAAAATGCCTCCACATGCAACATTATTATTGTGAGCAAAAAATGAACCATCTAAAGCTTTCAGGTTCGGTTTTAGATTCTTGGGGGACACAGACCTCTTGCTCCAATTTAGAATTTCATTAGACCGAGCTCTAATAGAAGCAACACTAGCATCTGGTGAGGCTAGCAACCCTTCAAAGATTAATTTGTTGCGATAATACCATATTGAGGACACCCCAACTCTAAAGACAACAACCCAGTCTTCCTTGCTTGATAAATTAAACTGCAGTTAATCACGACTAGCTAGTACCAAAGATTGAGCACGAAGATTCTGAGGAAGCAAGCTATTCTAAACTATTTTAGCAAATGGACAGTCCCTAAGGACATGTAGAGTAGACTCCTCAACGTTGTTACATCTCAGACAGTGCGATTTAAGAGTCATATGTCGTCTACTTCTATTGGCATTGGTAAGGATACCATGAGCCAGAGGAAAGTCCGAATTCACTTCGGGCTGTTTCATTTCCACACTAATCTAAATAGATGATCTGGTATAGGAGATTCTTCTTCTAGGAAAGTATATGCCGATCTTAGGGTGAAATTTTCATCTGAAGTAAGAGCTCAGACAATCTAGTATTCTCTTTTCCACGGAGATGGAGGCATCATCGCTCCGATTTGATTGACCAGCCTCTCAAAAAGCCATTGTTGGAATTTCTCCATATTCCAATGACCTAAAATAGACAAAAAGTAATTTAGGGACTAGTTATAATCAGTTGAATTTATTACCTACACACTATGCTGATTCAAAAGTCCGACTCCTCACACCTAGTTATGATTCCAAAAATTAATCATGAAGCCATCTTTGATTCTCCAGATTGTGTTCTGCTCCAGATTCCTCAAAGCCGAACATACACCCTTCCATAGGTTAGAAAATCATTCGGCTTTCTTCTTACATCCAGGAGAATATCACTTCCATAGCTGTATTTAGATAGCATAAATCTAGCCCAAAGTGTGCCGCGTTTAGCCACGAGTTCCCAACCAACTTTCATAAAAAAGGCCAAATTAAGATCCTTTTCATGTCAGATACCTACCCCCCCCCAGAAGATTTTGATTTATTAACCTTTGTCCAACTTAAGAGGTGGACTTTCTTTGTATTCTCAATTTCACCCCCCACAAAAGATTTTTGCATTTAGAATCAATCAAGGTACAAGTAGATAAAGGTAACAAAGTACTTTGCATAGTATAACTAGGTAATGAAGCAAGGACAGATCTTACCAGGGTGGTTCTCCAAGCTAAGGAAAGGGAGCTAGCTTTCAGTTATTAAGACTAGACTGCATCTTAGCCATAAATTGTAGGTATCCTTCATTATTCTGGAGTGCAAAAAAGGAATTTCGAGATACTTTTCAAGATCATCTATGATAGAGAACTGCCAGACATTTCTGATATCTTTTCTAATGGTGTTGTTGAGTTTAAAGAACTAATAACAATTAATTGATGATGACTAAATATTATTATTAGGTTAAAAGCCCAAAGTGTGTGAATAATGTGTTGGTTAAGTGTGCAGGCCAAAAATTAGAAGAATCTAGCCCAGTGATGGTTCAGGCCCATAAACACTCATTCACTTACTAAAGACCCAAAAGAATGGTAGCTGATCTCTATCAAAGGAAGGAAAATTCACTCTTCTCTGAAACAAAAACAAAGCAACCAAACTCATTCTCTCTCTTTTCTTTTCTCTTACAGATGTGAAGAAGTCACAGAAGAAAGAAAGAAAAAGAAAGTCTAATTAGGGCTCAAATCAAAGAAGAAAAAGTAGATTACCAAATCCAAACAAGTCAAAAGCTAGGGTTCATAAGTTAAGATTATATCAAAGAAGTAAATCAGAAGATCTTTACCATCTTTGTGCTTCATTGATAACTTGTTGAGAATGCTCTCCTCCTACAAGCACCGAACTAGAAATTTGAAGAAATTGGAGGTTATGGAGCTCTTCTACAAATCAAGGGTCAAGAATGAATCTTGGAGTCAAAGCATTGATGAATGACTCAGATCCTTGAAGAAGATTGAAAAAGGATGAAAGAGAAGCAACTAGGTGAGAATTCATGTAAGCTTCAATCACTGCTATAGTTTTATCTCTCTTCTGCGCTGCTGCTGCTGTATTTGGGGAAGAAGAAGTCAGAGATGTTCATGCTAAGTTTCAAGCTTTGAAAGCTTTACTCCTCTATTAAAGGGGTAAACTCCCAGAGATTGATTCAAGGAGTGAGCACACAAGTTTGGGTCTTCATAACTTTCAAGCTAACCCTTCTTCTCCTTTACAAATTTTTATTAAATTTTCTGTTCTTCAGTATTCATTGATACACCATTATTTCGTGGTACATTTTATGCTGAATTGAGTGGATTTTATCCATTATTCTCACACTTATGCATATAAATTGCATGTTTTATACTTTCCTTCCTAATTTTGTGCTATGATTGAAAACATGCTTCTTTGGCCTTAAATTTACTAATTTTTAATCCTCTCTTATTACCATTCGATGTCGTGATATGTGTGTTAAGTGATTTCAGGTTTTCCAGGGTAGGAATGGCTTAGAGGATGGAAATGAAGCATGTAAAAGTGGAAGAAACACAGGAAATAGAGTATTTCAGAATCTGGTAGCGACGCGCACGCATGAACGATGCGTACGCGTGACCGGAGCAAAAGACACATGACGTGCATGCGTGGCTGACGCGTACACGTGGCTGACGCATACGCGTGACAGCACATCATGTGCTGCAATTACAGAAAATGCTGGGGGCGATTTCTGGGCTGCTTTTGACCCAGTTTCAGGCCCAAAAATATTGATTAGAGGCTGCAGAGTAAAACTGGAAGGGGTCACTCAATCATTCACACTTCATTCACATAATTTTTAGGTTTAGATGTAGTTTTCTAGAGAGAGAGGCTCTCTCCTCTCTCTAGGTTTTAGGATTTTTAGTTTTATTCTTCTCAAATTCAGATTTCTGCTTTACTTTAATTTAGTTTCTCTTCTACTTTTATTTGTTCTAGTACCTTAGTTATCTATTTCTCTTGTTGATTACTTTATGTTGCCAATTTATTTTATGAGTTCATGTGTTACTCTCAATTTTCATTAATACAATTTATGTTTCACGTTTCTTATTGTTCAATTGCTTGTTATTGTTATTTCTTTGCTTTGGTTAGTTTTAGATTTTGCTATGTCTTGTTAGTTTTCTATGTTTTTATTTTATTTCTTCCAAGTGTTTGATAAAATACTTGGTTGGATTTTAAATTATATTTTTATGTTCTTAATTTGGATTGATCAATTAGAGACTCTTGAGTTATCAAAATTCTTTTGTTGATTGGTGATTGAGACTTGCTGGTTGGCTTAGGCTTTACTAAATCTAGTCTTTGATTAGGACTTGTGAACTTAAGTTGATTTTTCTCACTTGACTTTCTTTCATTGTTAGAGGTTAACTAAGTAAAAGTAAAAGGCAATTACCATCACAATTGATGATGATAATGAGGATAGGAATTCCAATTCTCAATCCTTGCTAGGACTTTTCTTAGTTGTTATTTTATTTCCTTGTCATTTATATTACTTGTCTCTTATCACAAAAACCCCAAAAATACTTTTCTATAACCAATAATAACCATACTTACCTATAATTCCTTGAGAGACGACCCGAGGTTTAAATACTTCGGTTTATTTTTATTGGGTTTGATTGTGACAAACAATTTAAATATTGATTGAGGTTTAATAGTCGGTTTAGAACTATACTTGCAACGCGATATTTTTGTGAAAATCTTTACCGACATTTTTCCTCCGTCATTCATCTTTCTTTTTTTTTTCAATAAAAAAGGCATTAAGTAAGGTATCAGTAAAAGCCATTGAGAGAAAAGAAAATAAGATTTATCAAGAAAAAGCCAAAAAATTATGTCAAAACTCTTTTGTATATTTATTTGTTTTGTACACATGATCCTGAGGGAATTTTCTTGCTAAGTTAGGTGAGCACTTAGTGATTGTAAGTCTAGGGAGTGAATTTAGCCAAATCTAGCTTGGGTAGAAGCTGGATTGGTCCCAGATAGGATTGGATTGAATCATAGGGAAATTAGTTTTTGTAATCTTTGTAAAAGATAGTAAAAATTTCTCCATTGTTGTAGGGGAGACTGGATGTAGGTCACATTGCACATGGTAGCTGAACTAGGATACATGACTGTGTGATTTTTTCTTCTCTACTCTTCTTTTGTTTTACTTCATTAAGAGACAAAATAAAAATTTCTCCTGCATTGTATATTCTCAGAAGTCACAACTATCCAAAAGTAAAGAGTTGCTCTGTTCTTAAACACATCGTGAAGAGAAAAAATAAAATTGTCTACTGAATTTTAACTTAACAGACTCATCAGCAACTAAGTTCCATTTCTAGTCAGAAGAAAATAGCAAAAAAAAGTTCTAAAAAGGAGGCTATAGATTCAACCCTCTTCTTTAGGTCATTCATAAACTTTCAGGTGTGTCCCACATTATTGGAAAAAAACACACAAGTATTTTCATTGTTAACTTTTTGCCCTAAACTATTATAGAAGGCATCCAACACTTTTTTAATAAGCTCCACTTGATCTATGAAGGGTTTAGTAAAGAGGATAAGATTATTCGCAAAGCATAGGTGAGATATGTCAGGTCCATCCCTATTTAGCTTTATAAGCTTCCAAAAGAGCTCCATTGTAGCACTAATAAGACGTGCTAAGCGTTCCATATACAACGCAAAAGATACGAAAAAATTGGATTCCCTTAACGAATGCCTCTAGAGGGAGTGAATTCTTCCAAAGCCTTTCCATTATAAAGAACTTTCATTTAGGCAGTTGAGATACGTGCACACAAAAAGTTGATAAAATTCAAGAGAAAACTAATATCTTGCAAGGTGTCCATAATGAAGATCCACTTCAAACAGTCATATGCATTTTCCAGGTTGATCTTATTAGCCATCAACCATTTCTTTCCTTTTCTAATTCTTTCGAGTTAATGACCTCTTAAGTAATGAAAATATTACCTGAACTCTGTCTTCCACTAACAAAATTGCATTGAGTTGGCCGGACAAACTTCTTCATCACCTTTCTCAATCTTCTAGCCAAAATCTTAGTAATAACCTTATATGAGATGTTACATAAACTGATAGGTCTCATCTACTTTAAATTCATTGCAGGATCAACCTTAGGAATTAGCGTAATAAGAGTTTCATTTATATCACAGATGTCAAAGGGGTTTTGAAAAATACTTTCTACCACCCTACACAGATCCTCACCAACACAGTCCCATTTATTTTAGTAGAAAATAGTCTGAATACCACCTTTTCCTGGAGCTTTCAGACTCTCCATGTTGAAAAGAGAGTCCTTAATTCCCATATTTGAAATACAGCCACCAATTAAGCTCAAATCTTCACTACTAAGGTAAGGAACGCCTTATTAAGGGCATAGGGGATATTGGGAAGATCATTGGCATAAAGTTTAGAATAAAAGGTAGTAGCCATACCATGTAACAAAGTACAATTAGAGACCAAAATCCCTTCCTCATCTTGAAGAGCTTCGATTCTATTTCTCCTCCTATTGGCCATAGTAGTGCCATGAAAATATTTAGTGTTGCAGTCTACAAACTCAATCTAATTACACTTAGACTTCTGAAACCAAAGGAGCTCTTCTTGGGCCATGATCTTTTCATATTTAACCCATAACTCTTTTTGAAGATTCTTCAAGAAACAACTATTATTTAAACTAAGACTATTATTTATACCTTGAAGTATTCTTAGAAGTCCTGGTTTCAATCTCGCAGCATGTTTTAAAAATCAATAAGACCCAAACTCCACGAGCCCTATATTTTCCATATCCAATTCACCACATCAACAAAACCTGGATGGTTTAGCCAAGATGCCACAAAATGAAAAGGTCTCCGACCCCTATTTGGAAGCTAGGAATGGGATAGACGAAGGCATAAAGGGGAGTGATCAGATTTTAGACAAGGCGTATGTTGAATGAAGGCCTTTAGAAAATCAATATGCTAGTCTAAGCTTGACAAATCTTTCAACAAGGTTACCTCTTTTTCATGTAAACAGACAACTCGAATATCTCAGATCAAGAAGCCTATAGTCTAATACATAAGAGCTAAACTCAGGAACAAGCACCACAATTTTGAGAAGCTGTACCACCTCTACACTTATGATTGTGGAATAGGGCGTTGAGATAACTCATAATACACCAAGAAAAATTAATAATGCTACTAACAAATTGAAGAATATCTCACAAAGACCTTTGAAGCAATCTATTCGGACTTCCATAAATTGCCATAAGCAACCACTTGGTAGAGTCTCTTCCCTTAACTTTCATGTGTACGAACTGCCAATTGTGCTACAAAATATTAATTTTCCAATATTAAGAATCCAAAAGACACCATATATCACCAGATTGACCCTTACATTCTCCCATAAAATACCCATAAACACATTTTTTTCCTGACAAAGTTCCCTCGGAGTCCACTAATATGGGTTTTAAGAAGGATGAAGAAATGCAAATCATAGTCCCATCTAAAGTTTCTTATCAAAATTGTGAAACCTTTACCTCCCACCCCACGATAATTTAGGAAACAATATTCATCGCAAAAGTAGAAAAAAGGTAGCCTAGAGACCAAGGCTTAAGACGAATGCTGGGCACTCACCTTAGCAACCGATTTGGTTTGATCATAGAACACTTGTTCCTTTCCTTTGAAGCTAGAAGCCTATTTCTTAACTTCATCATTAGGTGGTTTATCAAGACCATTTCATCCCTTCCCCCATCTACGTCGACGCTGTTGGATTCACAAGAAAGGGGACAGTTGAGACACAAATTTGTTCTGAGCCACATGGTTTTGAAGAACATCATTAGCTTTCTTTGAGAAATCAAAAGCTTTCCTTTGTTGGCGAGCCATGTGTCTCATCCTTTCCATCACCTCCCATTCCATATCCTCACTATCTAAATTTTAGAGGAGGAGCTAGGTCTCTCTATGATTAGAAGGGGGAAGTGTCGAGGGAGACATTGTTTTTCTCAAACACCTTTTGTTTGTGCTTAATCTTTTTTTTAAAGGATTGGCACAATTCACAATGCAGCAGCTTTCTTGGAACCTTGTGGATTTTTTCCTGCTCTAGATCTCATCATGATATGCTTAACTAGCTCCGTCTGGGACATCTTGGTCTAGACTTGAGTGATAGTGATTAGCGACTTAATTGAGGTATTATATTTTTGGGCTTGTTTCGAAGACCAGCTTGCAGCATGGCATCATTAGGAGAGGACTCCTCATGTTGATCAGTATCATGCAAATGATCACAGTCTTTTGTGAAAAGCACATTAAACCTAGATCCTCTCGTTAAAGTTTTCCATTGAGGCAATATTTCTTTCCTTGTTTGACCCCAATACTGTTACATGTGGTGATTTTTTTCACCAAATGAGATTTTTCTCCTATTTCTTCCTTTGCGTTCTCACCATCATCCAACGAACAAAATCAAGAGGATCCTGATTTGTACACTACACTTGCTGATTTCTCATAATTTCTTGATTTTCTTGACTAATGATACTGTCGGGTTGCTCCCCATTCATTGCCTTCTTTGATGTGTGTTTAGTAGCCACTTGCACCAGTTTTTCAACCTAATCTCCACCTGGTTCAGTATACTAATTGGATTGGTGACCATACTTGCCATAAGAGAAATAAAATATAGGTCTTTCCCTTGAGTGGATAGACGTAGCTCGATCAATTTTAAGCATAGTCCCAATTAAAAAACTCACACGCCACAAAAAGTGATGATTATATCATTCTATCGACAGGTTTGGTATACGGATCCATGCAATAATCTTCCTCACCACATTCTCTGAAGCAAGAATCTATCTTTACACAATAAGATAGTTCTTCACTATCATCTATGGACCTCCTAAGAGAGCATGAGAATAATCTTCATCTTCAACAAAATGAGATAAATAATAATCACAATCTATATCTTAACTCTGATATTATCCTTTTTAGCCCCATCTCTTCTCACGCGTTGCTCAATGAAATCGAGACGCACTCCTTTCCCAAGAACCTTAACAATTAGCGCTGCCTTCTATGGCTTGCACCATTCTTTGAACTCTTCCTTTGAAACTGGAATATTTTGACATGGATTGAAAGGTTTTTCCTTCCTAATTTGGTGATCCTCATCCCTGTACCAACGGTCCTCCGAGTTGGGCACATCTTTTTTCAATTCTTCAATACCCTTTATCATGTCACCAAGCAAGGAGAAAAGAGACTTCTCGTATGATAGAATTATTTTTTTGCTGCTTCTTTAGGCTCCTCTGATAATGTCTCCATGGCTTTTCCTTCTTGGTTCAAATCGATTACCTCATGAGGTTTGACTTTCTTGGTACTTCGCTGGACCAAGTAGAATTCTTGCTTGGAAACCTTGGCAGATCTTTCTTGAGACATTAAATGCCATGAATGTTGCTAATATATATTTACCTTATAAGAGTGGATATTATCATAGATATACCATTATAAAAAAGTGTTAGCCTTATACTTGTATAGTTATTAGTGCCGGTAGTAATAGTATTATTCGTATATGCAAATATCTAACCAATTTTAATCTGGTCGGAACACATTGGTAATTTGATTTTGGTATAGAGTTGGATTCCGGTGCCAATCCAATCTTATTCTTCCAACCCACCTTCTTAAAATATTATGTGCGTGTTCATATTATATATATAAAATGAGTAGTGATTTAAATTCAAGTTTTTTTTACAAATATTTGTGCCATCAAACTATAATTTAATTTACTAATAATATATTAATAATATTTGATATTATGAAATGTGAAAGGACTAAATATTATATTTGAGCCAAAATAAATTTGTTTTTGCAAGTTAGATCAAATAGAATTAAATTATTTGTGGGTCCAACTCAAGTAAGACCCCAACTTTAATGAAATCCACAGGCTAAATAAAAAAAATAAAAAAGAAAATAAGTGACTATAATCCACCTGAGAGTGAAATAAAGAAAGAGAGAAAGTGTACATTCATTCACACAAAAATAAAAGGAAAAAAAACACACAGAGTGAGAGGGTAGAAATTGGCATCAAAAAGAAGAAAAAAGGGGAAAAAGGTAGCGTCATTTTGATCTTATCAAACTTATAAACTTGTTCTATTTCTTATGAAATTTTAGTATGTTGTTTCGGGTATAGAGATGAATATTAGGATATAACTTACTAATTGTATTGTCTTCTCTTTTGTCTGATTTGAGATATCCACTTTGTGAAGAATTTATGTTATTTTCATCAGTTTGATTATGTATTATGTTGATTGTTGACATATCCTAGTGCTACTTGGAAGATTGATTGTATACTCATTATATTAATAGTGAAAGATTTTACTAGACTAGGTTACGTAGGTTTATTACCACTCTTTTGGAGATTTTCCTAAGATAAAATTCTAGTGTCTTATCTTTAATTTCTATCGTTGTATTTTCTATTTGGAGTATCTTTAGTGTTGCCTATTCGATTACACAAGTTGTGGGTGTAACGCCTTTACTATAAGAATATCATGCTTAAGTCATGATATTGTTAATGGTAAAAGTACTATGTATACTTTCTGTATTACCTATTTACATATTCTATAAGCCTTTAAAATAAATAAAACTGAAAACTAAAGGCATTTTTTAATACATATACATACATACATATATACATATGTTCCATATTCCAATTACAATAAGATAATCAGCAATAACAACAACTCAAAGAGCTTCATCAATTGTCATGAATAAAATATATCAAGTATACTTATATAAATAATTATATACATACTACCTGAAAATATTGGATGTAGGAGATGAGAACCTAACCCGAAGGTCTCAGTAGAGGAGTTTTAGAATTATCATAAAAAGATATGTAAAATAAAATTTGGTTTACGGTAGTGATCAGTGCTTGTCTTATGAATATTTCTCTTGGGATTTCCTTATCTTTCAAACTTTTATGATTCAACAGTTACTCCTTCACAACTCGTATTCCTCAACACCATTCTCTCCTCTAAATTATCCCTCTTCTAAAATTAACCGATTTAACTCCATTGCTGTTTACTTTTCTTATGTCTGACCAGGAGATATATTATTCACTTTCTATTCCTTTTTAAATTTACTGTTCATTTAGTCTCTTTCTTTAAAGACCACTATCACTCACCATAATTCCAAACCAATAATTTCAATCACAATTAATCAAATAATCAAACAAACAATCATACATAGAGAACAATTATGACAAGTAGCACAAACAGATAAACAGACAAACAATTAAACAAAAAAATAATTTCAAGCAATTTACAAACAAATACAGTATGATGCATGTCTGTTCTACTGGCCGTGAGCTCACATGCAGGGGCAGAGCTAGGCTAACTATTTAGGGGGGCGGTGTTTAATAATTTACTACAAATATTTTATATTACTATTTCTATTGTTAAAATTAAAGAAATAAATATATAATCTCAATCAAAGTAAGACAATAATATATAAAAATTACCACTTACAGTTTTGTATCATGAAAAGGCTATTCAACGTTTTTTTCTATTTTCAAAATCATCTATAATTGAATTTGTGTCGAAAATAGCTGCTAATTCTTTTTCTATATAGATGACCAAATTGTCTGCAAGAAATTCATCAGCCATCTTACTTCGGAGTCTTGTCTTAACAATTTTCATTGCTGAAAAAGCTCTTTCTGTTATTGCTGTAGATACTGGTATAGTCAAAACAAGACGTATTAATCTATCAACCATGTGATAAGTTCTTGATTTTCCCGTTTCTTGCAACTTGTTGCACAATTTAGAAAGTGTACCAATGCCTTTCAAATGATTTGGTATATCATGCTGATAATGTTACAACTGAGATTTCAAAATATTTAGCTCATTAGAAGGAAAGTCAAGGGGATAAAACTTCTCTACTAACTTGCTAATTTCTTCAATATTAAATGATTTGAAATTGTCCTTAGGATCCAAAGCACAACTCAAAGTCAAAAGCTCTATTGTTTGCTCATTAAATCTACTATTTAACTCTTGTATTTGAGAGTCAATTGTTGCCAAGAATACATCTATTCGATAATTATGCTCAACGGTCACACTTGGTTGACGAGATCGACCTCTTCCAAAAACATATTGTGCACTCATATTAGGGACTTCAATTTCATGTTTTTTATAAAAATCTTTAACATTTGCAAGAAAATTGCACCATCCACCATCTCTTAATTGTTGAAGAAGTAACTTTGATGTAGAAACAATATGCATTGCATTAAGAATATCTTGAGATTGTTGTTGCAGTGCTTGGCAAAGAACATTAGTGATTCTCATAATCTCTTTCATCAAGTGCAAAGTGAAAACAAATTCAAATGACAATAATATTTTACTAACACCATAAGCCTCACCTCTTTGTGCATAAGTTGTCCCGTCTTCAATGATATTATTGAGAACAATGTTGGTAGCAGTAAACATTTTTACCAAACTGCAAATAGAATTAAAGTGAGAGCTCCATCGAGTATCCCCAGTTCTTTGTAAAATGCTTATTTGATTCATACCTTTGCCTGTTTCTAATTCATTTTGAGCAACCAAGTTTGCATTTTAAATTGCTTGAGCTTCATGTAATTGATCATATTTTTTTGAAAAAGCACTAAAAATAGTGACAATAGAGTTTAATTGAGTAAAAAATTCATGAATTTGAAGTACCTCTCTTGAAGCTGCCACCAATGCTAATTGAAACCTATGAGCAAAACAATGTACATAGTATGCTTGTGGAGAATCTTTAAGAAACAAAGCTTGCAAACTATTCCATTCACCCCGCATGTTGCTAGCACCATCATACCCTTGACCCCTAATATTTTCAACTTGGAGATTATAATGAGAAAGGACAGAAATCAATTCTTTCTTTAAAGTTGTTGCACAAGTATCAGTAACATGCACAAGATCAAAGAATCTCTCTTTAACAAAACCATCTAGAGTAACAAATCTCAAAACAATGGCCATTTGCTCCTTTTTAGATTCATCTCTAGCTTCATCAACAATAATACAAAATTTGACATCTCCAATGCCTTCTCTAATTGAATTTCTCACCTTAGTAGCAAGAATATGTAGAATTTCTTTTTGGACATCATTTGAAGTATACTTAGCATTTTTTGGAGCATTTTTCAAAACATTCTTTTTTACTCTTTCATTGTAAGATCCCAAAAATTTCAACATTTTCAAAAAGTTACCTCTGTTGCTTGAACTTTGGCTTTCATCATGTCCTCTGTATGCAAAACCTTGAAATGTCAACCATCTAATGCAATCTATAGATGCTCCTAGTCGAATTCGATTATTTTCAATCTCTTCTGATGTTTGCTTATGAAGAAGTCTGTCAATATGTCGTGATTGTTTCATTAAATCATCACATGATTTCAGCGCCTTATGATGGAATGAGTTGGGACCTTTGCCAATGTGATTCAAAAGAGCATATTCTTTTCCACTATTTACTTTCTTCCAATTTCTGAAACCATTCTCAATAAAAGCATTTGAACCCGTATTGATTGAAGGTTCCTTAGCAAAAAGAAAGCATGAAAAACAATATATAGCATCATCTTCTATAGAATATTCTAACCAAGATGGGAACAATTTAAACCATGAAGCTTGAAAGCGACAATGACTTTTATCACCAGAAAATGGATAATTATCAAGAATTGGTTGATTTGGCCCAACTTTAATATAAGCCCGACGGATTTCATCTCTTTTATTTGGAAGAAACTTCCAAATCATTGGTCGCATTTCAGGATCTCTTTCCAAACGAAAAACATCCAGTTGATTTGGAAGAAATCGTGGACGCTTTGAGCTATTCAATGGAGAACTTGAAGTAATGAAATTTGATGACCCCTTGATGGGATATTTTCGCGGAGAAACGAATTTCTCCAAAACACCCAAATCTAACCGGCAAGTGCACCGGGTCGCATCAAGTAATAATAACTCACGGGAGTGAGGTCGATCCCACAGGGATTGAAGGATTGAGCAATTTTAGTTTGGTGGTTGATTTAGTCAAGCGAATCAAAATTTGGTTGAGAGATTTGTGATTTGAAGAATTTAAATTGCATAGAAAGTAAAAGAAATGGGTAAATTGCATGAAATTAAAGAGAACTGGAATTTAAAGTGCTGAATCTTAAAGAGCAAGAAATTAAATGGCAGAAACTTAGAACGCAAGAAATGTAAATTGCAGAATCTTAAAGTGCAAGAAATGTAAATGGCTTGAATTGTAAAGGGAATTGGGAATTGGATTTTGATGAGCGGATAATTTATACGCTTTTTGGCATTATTTTTAGTAGGATCTAGTTACTTTTAGGGATGTTTTCATTAGTTTTTATGTTAAATTTACATTTCTGGACTTTACTATGAGTTTGTATGTTTTTCTGTGATTTCAGGTATTTTCTAGCTGAAATTGAGGGACTTGAGCAGAAATCAGATTCAGAGGTTGAAAAAGGACTACTGATGCTGTTGGATTCTGACCTCCCTGCACTCAAAGTGGATTTTCTTGAGCTACAGAACTCGAAATGGCGCGCTTCCGATTGCGTTGGAAAGTAGACATCCAGGGCTTTCCATCAATATATAACAGTTCATACTTTGGCCAAGAATTGATGACGTAAACTGGCGTTTAACGCCAGCCTTCTGCCCAAATCTGGCGTCCAGCGCCAGAAAAGGATCCAAAACCAGAGTTGAACGCCCAAACTGGCACAGAAACTGGCGTTCAACTCCACAAATGGCCTCTGCACGTGCTACACTTAAGCTCAGCCCAAACACACACCAAGTGGGCCCCGGAAGTGGATTTATGCATCAATTACTTACTCATGTAAACCCTAGTAGCTAGTTTATTATAAATAGGACCTCTTACTATTGTATGAGGCATCTTTGGACGCCTGGTTCTTAGATCTGAGGGGCTGGCCGATCTCTTAATCAGAATCTTCGTGGCGTAAGCTAGAATGATGGCGGCATTCAAGAGAATCCGGAAGGTCTAAACCTTGTTTGTGGTATTCTGAGTAGGATTCAATGATTGAATGACTGTGACGAGCTTCAAACTCGCGATTGTTGGGCGTTAGTGACAGACGTAAAAGGAGGGTGAATCCTATTCCAGCATGATCGGGAACCGACAGATGAATAGCCGTGCCATGACAGGGTGCGTGAGCATATTATTCACTGAGAGGAGGGGATGTAGCCACTGACAATGGTGATGCCCTTGCATAAAGCCAGCCATGGAAAGGAGTAAGACTGATTGGATGAAGATAGCAGGAAAGCAGAGGTTCAGAGGAACGAAAGCATCTCCATTCGCTTATCTGAATTTCTTACCAATGAATTACATAAGTATCTCTATCCCTATTTTATTAATTAATATTCGAAAACTCCATGATTATTTTATATCCGCCTGACTGAGATTTACAAGGTGACCATAGCTTGCTTCATACCAACAATCTCCGTGGGATTCGACCCTTACTCACGTAAGGTATTACTTGGACGACCCAGTACACTTGTTGGTTAGTTGTATCGAAGTTGTGACAGACTGTAAAACTAGATCAGAGTATCTGGCCTAAGAAGCCACTACCAGAGATCACAATTTCATGCACCAAGTTTTTGGCGCCGTTGCCGGGGATTGTTTGAGTTTTCGGCAAGCTTTTGGTCGGTAACATCAGTGCCAGATTCCCTTTTGATCCGGCAACAGCACCAAGTTTTTGGCGCCGTTGCCAGGGATTGTTTGAGTTTGGACAACTGACGGTTCATCTTGTTGCTCAGATTAGGTAATTTTTTTTGTTTTATTTTCAAAAATTTTTCAAAAATCTTTCAAAATTTTCTCCTTTGTTTTCGAAAAAAAAAATGTTTTCAAAAATAAATTATTCTATGGCTTCAAAATTTTTAAGAATGAATTCTAGTGTTTCATGAAATATGTTGAATCATATCTGGCTGTAAAGCCATACCCAAACTACTTTGGGATTGGTATTCAACTAATCACTCCAGCCCATGTAATTATATGTTGCAGCCTGGCTGGCTGTAAAGCCATGTCTAAATTCTTTTGGACTGAGGCTTGCAATTTGTTATCAAGAGCAAGCTAGTTGGAGCTAATCCACCTGCTACTGTTCCTGATCTACCTGTTGAAGCTTGGCTGGCCATAGGCCATGTCTAGTGTTTTGGACTGGAGCTTTCTTTGAAAGCTTGGCTGGCTAGTGAGCCATGTCTAATTCCTGGACTGAAGCTTTAGACTAACATGGCAAGATTCCTGAAATTCATATTAAAAATTTTGGAATCCTTATTTTTTCCTTTAAATTTTCGAAAAATATAAATAAAAATCCAAAAAAAAAAAAATTAGAAAATCATAAAAATCAAAAATATTTTG
>NC_029785.2:29369679-29373902 GCF_000816755.2 Arachis ipaensis
AAAATTTGAGTTGACTTTTTCAAAAATTTTTAAAATCAAGTTGTTTCTTTTGAGTCAAATCAAATTTTCAATTTGAACATCTTATCTTTTTCAAAATCTTTTTCAAAAAAATCAAATATTTTTCAATTTTTCTTAGTTATTTTCGAAAATTCCAAAAATATTTTTCAAAAATCTTTTTCTCATTTTAAATCATAATTTTCGAAAATAACATAATCAATTAATGTTTTGATTCAAAAATTTGAAGTTTGTTACTTGCTAGTTAAGAAAGATTCAAACTTTAAGTTCTAGAATCATATCTTGTGATTTCTTATGAATCAAGTCATTAATTGTGATTTTAAAAATCAAATCTTTTTCAAAACTAATTTCTATCATATCTTTTCAAAAATATCTTCTTATCTTATCTTTTTCAAAAATATCTTTTCAAAATATCTTTTCTAACTTCCTAACTTCTTATCTTTTCAAAATTTGTTTCAACTAACTAACTAACTTTTTGTTTGTTTCTTAACTTTTTCAAAACTACCTAACTAACTCTCTCTCTCTCTAATTTTCGAAAATATCTCCCCTCTTTTTCAAAAATTCCTTTTTAATTAACTAATTATTTTTATTTTTTATTTTTTATTTCAAAAAATATTTCGAAAAAAATACTAACCTTTTTCAAAAACTATTTTCAAAAATCACTAACTCTTTTTCAAAATAATTTTCGAAAATTATCCCTCCTCCAATCCTATTCTATTTATTCATTCATATCCTAACATCTCATCTCACATCTCTTCCATTCGTACAGTTGCATTTCTTCCTCTACATCACATCCTTTATCACCCCCTCTTTTTTTTCCACTCACACAGGGATCCCTATACTGTGGTATAAAGAGAATCTCTATTATTATTATTATTTTTCTGTGTCTTCTTCTTTGTCATATGAGCAGGAGCAGGGACAAGAATATTCTTGTTGAAGCAGATCCAGAACCTGAAAGGACTCTGAAGAAAAAATTAAGAGAAGCTAAAATACAACATTTTTATTAATTAATATTCGAAAACTCCATGATTATTTTATATCCGCCTGACTGAGATTTACAAGGTGACCATAGCTTGCTTCATACCAACAATCTCCGTGGGATTCGACCCTTACTCACGTAAGGTATTACTTGGACGACCCAGTACACTTGCTGGTTAGTTGTATCGAAGTTGTGACAGACTGTAAAACTAGATCAGAGTATCTGGCCTAAGAAGCCACTACCAGAGATCACAATTTCGTGCACCAGATTTGCAGAAATTAAACAAGGAAATGAAAAATTGCAACAAGCAGAGAAATAGAAAAAGACTTGGATTGAACCGGATCTTAAAATAGAAATGTAAATAAGCATGAAAACAGTAAACAGGGAATGGGAAATGGGAAATCCGGATCTCAGGACCCAAGAGACTAGATAACCAAGTCTAGATCTCAATGCCTTCCTAGATCCAACAAGCACAATTGCAAAGGAAATTGTAAATTGCAAAGAAAGTAGATGAAGAACAATTAACCGAAACTGAAATTCAATTGTGCAGTGAAATAAAGCAAGATCCTAAGGTGAGATTGAAACAGAATTTCTTCAATTCTCCACCCAAAATCCAAGACAAGAAAAGTAAAGAGTGCTGGGCAAGAACAAGGAAGAAGAGAGATCAATTCTCCTCCCAAATTCTCTTGAATTAAAACAACAATGCTAGAATATAAAAGTGAGCTCTCAATCAAAACCAGAAAAGAAAGCTCTTCTGAAAACTCAAAAAGAAGCTCTCTAAAACTTAAATTCTAATCTATTTATACACTTTCTTCAAATGGTCTTCAAGCCTTCAATTGGGCCTTTGCTCTTGATGGAATTGGGTTGAGAGAGGCCTTGGTTGATTGCTCTTGGAGTTTGGAGAAGAACCGAATTAAACCGGGTTGGAATCATGAAAGCTTGAGTGAAAGTTGGAGTAAAAGTTAGGGTCTAACTTTTGCTCCAACTTTTCACATCAGCACCCTTGTTTTGCTGATACCAACGTTGGGGCAAAAGTTAGGGGTCTAACTTTTGCTCCAACGTTGGCCTCCCTTAGTTATTCACGGCGCCAACGTTAGCCAGAAAGTTAGGGGCTAACGTTGGCGCAAACTTTTGCTAGCCCAGGGAGTTTTTTCAAGCGCCAACGTTAGCCAGAAAGTTAGGGGCTAACGTTGGCGCAAACTTTTGGTGCATCCAGGGAGTGTTTTTCATGCCAAAAGTTACCAAAAAGTTAGGGGCTAACCTTTTGCTCCAGCTTTTGCCCAAAAGTTAGCCAAAAAGTTAGGGGCTAACTTTTGCTCCAGCTTTTGCTTCCTGGTTCATAATTAATTCAAGACTCAAGTCATTCCTCCTAGCCATTCCTTCTTGCATCAACCTTTCTCCAAGCTTTCTTCACCTATCATTAATCAACCAAACACATCAAAGCTATGCTCAAAATCATGAGATATTCATTCTTTCATAATATATGACAATTATAGCATAAAACCTCATGAAATAGCATGAATTCATACATGGTTGATTAAATCAAAGGAAACATGAAAATCTACCCAATTGGCTTGCTTTTGGCTCAAGAAAGTGCATAATTCAATTGAAAACAAAAGAAAAAGGCTAGTGAAACTAGGCTAAGATGACTTGTCATCAACTGTCTATGAATCTCAATAAAATAAAAGTCCTAGGTTAAAAAGAAAAACAAAAAGAGAAAAAAAAGCCAAAAATGGCAACAGAAAAAAAGAAAAATAAAAAAAAGCAAAGCTAGACACCAATAGCTTGAACCTTAGAATATATGCCTGTGGTGTCTTTGTACTAGGATCTGCTTGGATTATTAAGTTCTTTGGAGTGCATCAACACTTGGTGACTTGGGTTAACTAACCTCGGATCATCAGCTGAAAGTCCACTATCAAGAGCAACCTAACTACAAGGCATTTAGTAGCCCAAAGAGGTGCTGGGCATCAATGTTCTAAGAAGGAATGTGAGCCAAGTGTCTATTAGAACATTGATGCCCAGCACCTCTTTGGGCTACTAAATGCCTTGTAGTTAGGTTGCTCTTGATAGTGGACTTTCAGCTGATGATCCCGGGTTAGTTAACCCAAGTCATCAAGTGTTGATGCACTCCAAAGAGCTTAATAATCCAAGCAGATCCTAATACAAAGACACCACAGGCATATATTCTAAGGTTCAAGCTATTGGTGTCCAGCTTTGTTTCTTTTTGTTTTTCTTTTGTTCTGCCACTTCTTGGCTATTTCTTTTTCTCCCCTTTTTTCTTTCTTTTTGTTTTTCTTTCTAACCAAGGATTTTTATTCAATTGAGATTTATAGACAGTAACTACTTTCTACTTAAGATGAGACATCCTAGTGTTCTTATTCATTAAAGGTGAGCTATTATACAATCACACACATACCACCACTTTTATTTTACTTCTATCTAACAGAGAACTATCTCACTTCACATTCAAACATTTCTTTTATTGAATTGAAAATGCAGGGGACAAAGCATGCTTTTTGTTCAGTGAAAGTAAACACACAAGCACACACATAGACTAGCTTACTTATTCTAAGAGAAACAAACAAGATGCAAAGACTATTAATTATGACAACTACTTAAAGATGCAAGGACCACTTAAAACTGACACAATGCATGCTTTCTTAGTGTTGAACAAGGAGCAAGTCCACCTTTTATTTGTCATGCTTTTTCTTTCTTCTTTCATACACCTGGTTGCTGGTGTTTCCTATGTCCATGTCTGTTGTCTGTTGATCCCGCCAGAACCCAGCTCTATTCATTGCTTCCTCTACTCTATCTTCAAGCTTCATTACATTGCTTACTTCTATCTCACTTCTCCTTTTAAAGAATTCATCAAAAGTTGGAAAACCTGGATCCATGTTGTGCAGATGCTCTCCAATATAGTTCAGCTTGATTTGACTATTTATGTTGTAGTCGGCTTGGACTTCATATCTTGCATCTTGGAGTGTTGTGAACTCTTTGAGAGCCCTCAAATTTTCAGCTTGCATTTGTTCCAACTTTCCAAATGATTCATGAGATTGAAAAGCATGTTCTTCTTGCATCACAAGGAATCTTGACTCGAATTCACTTTGTTTGTTCATCATTCTTAGCTCCCGTTCTTCTTGTGCTTGTTGGTTTTTCATGTATAGTGAATGGTATTCCTCTTGCCTTTCTTGAATTCTCATGTACTGTTGTGATAATCTTCCAATTGCTT
>NC_029785.2:29374103-29391364 GCF_000816755.2 Arachis ipaensis
CATGCCTTGGCTTAACCACATTGGATTCTCCTCTTCCATTGGAACTTTAGCCTTTGCACACAACCTCCAAATGGTACTCGGATAGTACAACCAAGATCCGGCCGAATTCTTCTCAGCCAGCTTTTGAATGTCCTTTGCCAGAATTTCATGAACTTTTACCTCTCCTCCCACAATTATGCAATGCAACATAATAGCTCTATTCTTGTTAACTTCTGAGGTGTTTACTGTGCCCAGAATTGATCTTTTCAACAACTCATACCATCCCTTTGCTTTTGGGGTAAGGTTAACTCTCTTCAAATACTTATATTTATTCTTGTCATCTCCTTCCCACTCTGAGTTTTCCATACAAATATCTCTAGCAATCCCATCATAATCCGGATCACCATTTACCCTTTGGTGGTATCCTGGTTCACTAAAGCGAACTGATTTTAGTCCCAAGACTTTTTTGATTGCATCCGAGCTAAAATCTACTTCCACTCCCCGCACATAGCTCTTGTATGTTGGGGCCTCACTCATGTCAAGTCTTGAGACATTGGCATAGAATTCTCTTATGATATTAGCATTGATTCGGGTGATTGGTGATATGAGTTCCTCCCACCTCCTCTTTCGAATTTTGTCCTTCATTTCTTGGCATCAATCATCCGGCAGCCAGAGTGGAATTTCTGGATATATCTTCTTCTGATTCATCCATTCAATTTGCATCTGATGGTACCGAGATTTGAATCTCCATTGGTCATATTCAGGGGTGCTCTCCTCCACCATGGGATCTTTCCCTCTTCTTCGTTTGGTTCTTGAGGAAGAGGCCATGATCACTTGGTTGTTTGAGACTCTTGAGGTTAAAGGGAGTGTGAAGAATGTTAGAGATTTTGATGTGTGTCTTGGAGAAAGATGAAATTTGAGGCCGAGCTTATTATGATGAGAAATGATGAAGGGAAGTTTAAATGGTTGGAGTGCAAGGATTCGGTCACATGCATGGCTTGGAGGTGGTATGTTATTTAAATGAACAATGAAGGGCTAGGATGCAATTAGATACTATGTGAATCAAAGGTGTGCATGTAAGGGAGAATGAAGACAAAGCTTGCTTCTTCAATTGTCTTTGCCGTGATCATCTCAAGGAGTGGCAGATTCTCTTTTTGAAGCATGTGATGAGATTTTGTCCTCTTGCTATGCTTTCCTTTGTCTTGTCTCTTTCATAAAGTATTCTTTGACCATCTAGTCATCACAACAAGACAACACACATTAGCTATATCAAACCGTGGCAATAGTGCTTCTTTTTATTAACACTATATGAATTATCATTCCTTATATCCATTTGGACCGTGACTTTCCTTGGAGGACACCAAACTTAATGTTTGGTCATATAGTTGAAAATATATGGTTCTCCCTCCAACTAGTGAAATTGAAATCCCAATGTCATTCTTGGTCAAATGTTTATAAGAGATGTTTTCATCATAATTTTCCTTTTTCTCTCTCTCTTTTTTTTTCATGAAGGATCAATTGTGCCCCTAAATCCGTGCATCAAAGTTTGGTGAACACCAAACTTGTATCTTGCTTAAGGGATAAATGTGAGATGCTAGTATTAAATCACAATTGATGCCTACATCATAGAGTATGATTTCTTTTTAATGAAAAAGTCTCAGTAAGAGATAATGTATGATCATTGATGCATGATTTTTTTTTTTAATTTTCATGAGAAGAGAAACACCAAACTTAGTGTTTGGTCATATGCTAGGCATATAGTATGAAAATGTTTGCAACACTGGTTTGGTGTGCTTGAAGGCACACCAAACTTTAGAAGTCTTAGCATATGAAAAAAAAAAATTTGCATGCATTCATTGAGTACATCTATGAAAATAAATTTCATGCTCAGATGATCATAACTTATTGAATTTGAAATGACATAAATCTTAAATCATGGGTTGCCTCCCATGGAGCGCTCTTTTATTGTCACTAGCTTGACATTAGAGCTTTCTTTTATGGTGGTTGAGGGTTGTAGTGCCTCAACTTGTCTCCCCTGACTGTGATCCTCCTCTTTGTTCTCTGGTGTTCAATTTCAGCATGTTCTAACGAGAGTATGTTGCTGACATTGTAATAGTCATCAGTCTGTCGGCTTGCTCCCAGTTGTTGATATATCAATTGCACTTTGTCACCTTTGGAAAGCCCCTCTGTTGGAATCTTCCTGTTCTTCCAACCCCTTTTTGTTTTGTTTCTGCGTTTCATCCTTTCTTTTAACCTTCAGAGTGACACTCTTATCATGCATTCTAAGAGTTAATTTTCCTTCCTCTATGTCTATGATAGCTCTAGCAGTGGCCAAGAATGGCCTTCCCAGAATAATAGAGTCACCATCATCCCCTTCTGAATCTAGAACCACAAAATCTGCAGGGTATATGAAATTGTCCACCTTGACCAGAAGGTTTTCAATTATACCCCTGGGGTATACTGTTGACTTATCTACTAGCTCTAGAGATATCTGTACTGGTTTAACTTCCTCTATATGCAGCTTTTTTACCAAGGAGGATGGTATTAAGTTGATACTTGCTCCTAGATCGCACATTGCTTTAGTGATGGTTAATTCCCCAATGGTGCAAGGTAGCAAAAAGCTCCCTGGATCTTCAAGCTTAGCGGGAAACCCTTTTTGAATCAAAGCCCTGCATTCCTCAGTGAGCAGTATGGTTTCCTTCTCATGCCAACTTCTTTTCTTGTTGATAAGCTCCTTCAAAAACTTGGCATACAGAGGCATTTGCTCAAGTGCTTCAGCCAAGGGAATATTGATTTCCAGCTTTTTGAAAGCCTCAAGGAACTTATGAAATTGTTGGTCCTTAGTTTCTTTGTTGAACCTCTGGGGATATGGCAGTGGAGGTACAAAGGTTTTCTCTGCTTGTTGCTTTTGATTCTTGGTTGGCTCTTCAACTGCTTCATTCCCTTTTTTTGGAATTTTTTATTGTTCCTCCTTTGCTTGAGTTTGCTTTGAAGCTTCCTTGCTTGCCATTGCATCATCATCATTGGATTCCTCTGTGTGTGTTGGCTGTTCCTCTTCTATTGGTCTTTTGCTGCTCTCTACTTGCTTCTTAGTAGTGTCATTGTTGCTCACCAATGTTCTCCCACTCCTTAATTGTATCGCCTTGCATTCTTCCTTAGGATTTGGAATTGTGTCACTCGGCAGTGAGCTTGAAGGTCTCTCAACAGAAATCTGTTTGGAGATTTGCCCCATCTGTCTCTCTAGGCTCTTCAGGGAGGCTTCATGATTCTTGGTTGTCATTTCCTGGTGTTTCAACATTTTGTCTATCACGGCCTCCAAGTTAGTGATTCTCTGGGCTTCAGGTGATACTTGAGGTGGGTTATGAGATGTGGGTGGTGGATGGTAGGCATTTTGGTTGGTGGGGTGGTTATTGGATTGGTACTGGTTGGGGTTGGGGTAGTTGTTTTGAGTTTTTCTGTAGGGGTTCTGGTTAGTTTGCTGCTGGTTGTGGTTTTAGTTGCTTCTTGGGTTGTTTTGGTTTGAGTTTCTCTGCCATGGTTGTTGATTTTGGGTGTGATTATCTCCCCATCTGAGGTTTGGGTGGTTCTTCCAGGATGGATTGTATGTATCACCATACACTTCATTCGGTCCTTGGTTGTGCATATACTGTACTTGCTCTTGTTGTTGTTCTTCTTGAGTTTCTTCATTCTGTCCCCATGTGGTTGATGGTTGGCTAGTGTTAACTGCTGCAACTTGGAGACTATCAATCCTCTTGGCCATTTGTTCAAATTGTTGTTGAATTTGCTGCTGCATCATCTTGTTTTGAGCCAAGATTGAGTCCACTCCTTCTAGCTCTATTACTCCTCTTCTTTGTGATGGTTGGCGGTTTCTTTGATGAGCAAAGAAATATTGGTTGTTAGCCACCATATCAATGAGATTTTGAGCTTCCTCTGCAGTTTTCATGAGTTGCAATGAACCTCCAGCTGAATGATCCAAAGCTTCTTGAGATTTCAATGTTAAGTCCTCATAGAAATTCTGCAGCTTATCCCACTCAGTGAACATTTCAGGAGGACATTTCCTGATTAGAGCTTTGTATCTCTCCCATGCCTCATGGATTGGAATTTAAAGTGCTGAATCTTAAAGAGCAAGAAATTAAATGGCAGAAACTTAGAACGCAAGAAATGTAAATTGCAGAATCTTAAAGTGCAAGAAATGTAAATGGCTTGAATTGTAAAGGGAATTGGGAATTGGATTTGCAAAAATTAAACAAGGAAATGAAAAATTGCAACAAGCAGAGAAATAGAAGAAGACTTGGATTGAACCGGATCTTAAAACAGAAATGTAAATAAGCATGAAAACAGTAAACAGGGAATGGGAAATGGGAAATCCGGATCTCAGGACCCAAGAGACTAGATAACCAAGTTTAGATCTCAATGCCTTCCTAGATCCAACAAGCACAATTGTAAAGGAAATTGTAAATTGCAAAGAAAGTAGATGAGGAACAATTAACCGAAACTGAAATTCAATTGTGCAGTGAAATAAAGCAAGATCCTAAGGTGAGATTGAAACAGAATTTCTTCAATTCTCCACCCAAAATCCAAGACAAGAAAAGTAAAGAGTGCTGGGCAAGAACAAGGAAGAAGAGAGATCAATTCTCCTCCCAAATTCTCTTGAATTAAAACAACAATGCTAGAATGTAAAAGTGAGCTCTCAATCAAAACCAGAAAAGAAAGCTCTTCTGAAAACTCAAAAAGAAGCTCTCTAAAACTTAAATTCTAATCTATTTATACACTTTCTTCAAATGGTCTTCAAGCCTTCAATTGGGCTTTTGCTCTTGATGGAATTGGGTTGAGAGAGGCCTTGGTTGATTGCTCTTGGAGTTTGGAGAAGAACCGAATTGAACCGGGTTGGAATCATGAAAGCTTGAGTGAAAGTTGGAGTAAAAGTTAGGGTCTAACTTTTGCTCCAACTTTTCACATCAGCACCCTTGTTTTGCTGATACCAACGTTGGGGCAAAAGTTAGGGGTCTAACTTTTGCTCCAACGTTGGCCTCCCCTTAGTTATTCACGGCGCCAACGTTAGCCAGAAAGTTAGGGGCTAACGTTGGCGCAAACTTTTGCTAGCCCAGGGAGTTTTTTCAAGCGCCAACGTTAGCCAGAAAGTTAGGGGCTAACGTTGGCGCAAACTTTTGGTGCATCAGCTTTTGCTTCAAAAGTTAGCCAAAAAGTTAGGGGCTAACTTTTGCTCCAGCTTTTGCTTCCTGGTTCATAATTAATTCAAGACTCAAGTCATTCCTCCTAGCCATTCCTTCTTGCATCAACCTTTCTCCAAGCTTTCTTCACCTATCATTAATCAACCAAACACATCAAAGCTATGCTCAAAATCATGAGATATTCATTCTTTCATAATATATGACAATTATAGCATAAAACCTCATGAAATAGCATGAATTCATACATGGTTGATTAAATCAAAGGAAACATGAAAATCTACCCAATTGGCTTGCTTTTGTCTCAAGAAAGTGCATAATTCAATTGAAAACAAAAGAAAAAGGCTAGTGAAACTAGGCTAAGATGACTTGTCATCACCCCTCAAGTATTGGAGTAGCAATAGTAGAAGCATCTTCATTCTCTTGATCTTTTCTTTAAAAAAATGTATCAATAGTTTTGAACTTACTCATAATTCAAATGGCCAAATAAGTTCCTATAATTAAAAATATATTTAGCAAAAAGTGTAAATTACAGTCTAAATCTTTATAAAATATAAAAATTATATTTCAATTTAAAATAAAATATTAAAATTCAAAACAATAATACTAACATCCTAGTATAAATAATATAAAATTGTAATTAAATAGTTAACTAATAAAAAAAACTAAATATACAAACTAACATATAATAACATAAACTTAATTAACAAATAATAATAAATTAACTAATTAAGTAAATAACTAAATATATAAAAAAGAATAAAAATATAACCTTTTTTGAGAAAGAGGAGTGAAGAATCACTTGTTGAATTGCTATCTTTTTTTTAATCTGCAAAAAACAAAAAAATAAGAGTCAAAGAGGTAAAACCGTAAAAGATAAGAAGATTAAAGAGATAAAGAAGAAGAAGAATAGAAAAAGTTGTTACCTGAAATTTTAGAAAGTGAAGGCGGGAAGGGGGAGAGGGGGAGACTGGTTGTACGCTGGGAAATAAGAAAAGGAGATGGGGAGACTGGTTGTACGCTGGAAAATAAAAAAGGGGATAGGGAATGGGCTATTGGGCTGGGTTTTTTGTAGGAATTAAAAAGGGGACTGGAAAAGTTATGGAACAAAAGGAGAGGGGGGCTGGGAAATAAAGAAAGGGGGGACTAGACTATTTTTTTTTAAATAAAAACTAAAATGGGGGGGGGGCATTGCCCCCCTTTACTTATATGTACCTGCGCCCCTGCTCACATGTCAGTTAAATTGCCAGAACCTGACACATCCGGTAGCAAACCTGGATATTGTCTCTCTGTTTCACATCCCCAAGAGGAATACATTAAGGGAGTGTGCCCTATCACCTTCTTCTGGAGGTATCACCAGGGGGAATATATCGAGGGAGAGTGTCCTACTACCTTTTTCTGTGAAGCCGTGCCATATAAGAAAAAAGGAGAGTGCCTTCCCACCTTGCAACTAAAGAGAGAGTATGGGAAAATACATCGAGAGAGAGTGCCCTACCACCTTCTCCATATCTGCACCGCAACTACAAGTAAGTGGGACAAAACCACCATCCTTCCCCGGTGCAAATGCCTCATCAATAATGCAAGCAGAATAAAATCTACGTTCTTGGTAATTCAGTTATCATATTCCAATCACAATCACACAAGCAGGACAAAACCTCAATCCTTGCTAATTCAGTTGTTATTTCACTGTAATAATCATAATCACAATCAAACATAATCATAATCATAGCCAAGATCAAAATCAAAATCATAATTCTTTATGTTTACATTTATCACAAGGATAATTATCCTCAAACTGTGAGTGGAATAAAACCACCATCCTCACCGTGGGTAGGACGAAACCTCCATCCCCACAAAATAACAACGCATTGAGCAAGCGGGACTATACCACCATCCTTGCCAGGCAATCAATTAATATCACAATTCAAATCTCATATTGGCATCTTTTCTTTCTAAAAATCATATTTTGACCCATTTATTTTCAATAACAATATACTAGGTCCACACGATACCAAAACTCGCATTTCCTTACTCATTTTATCTTTAAATTCACAATCGGGTTCACTTACCCTTCAAAGACTCAATCAGACGTCATATTCTATTATTAGATCACAAAACATATCGCTCACTTCTAAACATTCTCAAACTGACCCACATAATGCTTAGTTTCATCCTAAGACTCAAATTACACTTTAGGACCTTAGTACATTAACCAATCTGAGAAAAATTCACAGTTATTATTCGCATCCATCAATCACACATAATCGATAATGGCTTTGTATTTTACTTCTCATGTTAACAAAACCTTTATTTCTCAATTCCCACCAAAATCTTAATTTGAGTAACTCCAACATAGCATAAATCCCAACCGAGGCCACAACCTTCAAGAAAATCATAAAAATCGAGACTTCTAAGGATAGAAAGTTTAAAGACTCATTAAAGTTTGTGCTAATTACTCTCACTTATAATCTTAGAAAAATTTGACATATTCTCCCTAAAAATATGGACTTATCCACCATTTAAGGTTCTTTCAAATTCAACCAACCTCATACCATATATTCAATAGTTCTCCAACAGTAAAACCAATATCAATTCAGATCCTCCATTCTCTTAGACATAGCCATTACTAACATAAATAACTCAATGTTAACAAAATCTAATTTTTAACAATCATCACCAAAAATTTTAGTTTTGAGTCAATCCATTGTAACACAAACTTCATACTCACACTTCATATTCCTAAAATCCTTAAGTTAATAATTAATTATACTCAACCGCAAACCCCAAACTAACTTCAAAACTATTTCACGTTAAAACCTCTTTTAAAAAGACTCAAAAATCATCCTGTTTACAAATCAAAATCTTAACTGAAACCACATAATTATTTACTCTTAAATCAATCACTTAAATTACTTTAAATCAAGATTTACTAAATTAAATTGCACGGTAAAGTCTCTAAACTTTAGAGGGCATCAACCACTTTCATTTTTCCTTATAATTAAATTTGAATCCAAACTTATGAAAATTTTGGCAGCACCTCTCCTAAAACTCGGACTTTACCATCTTTGCGGGTTTTCTCATTCTCATAAATTCTCAATTTATCTTGATCCAAAACAGCATTGAATCTAGAATTAACCAAATCAATTAGAATTTTTGGTATTTAATAATATCCAGTCAACTTACAAAAATACACTTCATCAAACAAATTTCAATCCAATATCCAAATCAAGGAATTCAATGTAACCAAAAAGTACAACAACCATCACTTTTAATAATTCAAGCAAAACCAATTCAATAACCACCAACTCAATCAAGAAACCACTTTAACCATCAAATCTCAACGTCATCAATTACTCATCGTATTTCAGTCCCACACAAATTTCGCGTTATCAAGCAACCACTAACTAAACATTCTCAATCAATTAATAAATCAGTCAAGCAAACAAACACATCCATCCCACGCAACTTAATTCAATCTATAAGACTTACGAAATCATAAAAATATGTTTTTCCTATCAATATCGACTTGTAACAATTCTTGAAAATAAAAAGGTTTTGAGAAAAGTCCCTACCTCAAATATTCAAAACCTGAAAGCCATAAAATGCGCTAAAACTCTTTTTCTCCCAGTCTGCAACAGCAAAAGCCGCAACCACAGCTCTATTTTACCTCCATAGCAACAACTGCAACTTCAATCGCGACATGAAAGAACTGGAACTCAACCCTACGTTACCAAAATCTCAAAACTTTTAATAGATTATAATAGAATACTGATTTTCAAGGGTTCTGGAACTAAAACGCTTATAGTAACTAAGGAGGAATGACTGAGCCAAACAGTAGTAGCTCTGGTGGTGGTTCCGGTGGCCACAACCACGTTCCTAACGACCAGAACAACGGCAGAGTAGCTCAACGGCAATGGCGCATGTAGTTCAATGATGGTGGCATGAGCTTCCTCCTCTCCATCGCATTCTGCTCCTCTGGCAATGGTGGACAGCGACGAACTCAACAGCGGTGAGGCAAGGCACAACGGCGACACAGCTGGCGATAACGGGAGGCACGAACGATGGCGACTCCTCCCCCTGAGCCGCTGGTTCGCGTTCTCTTCTCCCTCTCTTCTTCAATGGCAACGTGATGGCAACATTGGATGACAGCGATGGCGATCTCGATGGTAGCAGCAGCGTGCGACAACGGTGGTGGCGAGCTGGACGGCGGCTGGGTGCGACGGCAATGTGGCACGGGACAACTCCCTCCTTTCTTCTTTCCTTCCTTCCCGAGCTCTCTCTTCTCTTCGTTCATGTGGGGGTGTGTGTTTTTGTGTGAGTTTTAGGAAGGGGGCTGGCGGCTACTGAGGAGGAAAGGGAGGAGTGTGTTTGTGTATAGTTAGGGTTAGGGTTTTGATTAAGAAAAAAGGGCTAAGGCTAGATTGGTAATTTCTAATAAAAAATAGGGGTAATGTAGTAATTGAAAACTAATTTAATCAAACAATAATTATCTATAAAAATACTAGTTATTCATAAATTTATAATTTATTCTCATATAAATACTCTAATTCTGGAATTAGAGATAATCAAATAAATTTTTTCTTTATTTATAAAATAAGGTTCAAAGTAAATATATTCAAATTAAAACATAAAATTCTCATTATTTTTCAATTACTAAAGTTTTAAATCTTAGTTGAGAAATTTCCCAATTTATATATAAAAATCTCTGAAAATATAATCTTAAATAATATAATAAATAATAAATAACTTATTATCTAATTATAAAAAATTCGGGGTCTTACAGAGAGACTTCGAGAAAGGGAAAAGAGAACGTGAGGAGCTCATCACCGGGAAAGAGAGGTGACGGTGGTGGGTGATCACTGCTGCTACCACTGTTGCCGAAGGAGGTTTCTGCCGAGCTAAACCCCTGTATGGCTGTTGCAACTATTTCCTCCCTAATCTGTCATGGTGCTACCTCTGCTACCCTGCTCGCCGTTGTGGTAGTTGCTGCCATTGCAGTAAGAGGTTGCCAGAAAGGCCGTTAGAACTGTTGTCTGTTACTCTATTATTTGGTTTTTCTCTAGTTTCGGTAAATTGTTCTTGTTCCGAACCCTTACAGTCGTTGTTCTGTTATACGTTGTTGAGGATTTTCAGGTATTAATATCTCAGGGCTGAGCTATTATAGCCGTGGACTGTAATTATCACTGCTTTGAGAGAGAGTTGGTGATTTCACGCAGTTAGGATGGAGCTGATGTTAATTAAAAGAAGAAAGAAGGTTTATCGCGTTTAGCAACTCCTACGAGTTCCGACTAGTTGAGGTAGAGGCCTTTTCTTAAACTTATTTTATTTCAAATAATTGTTATATATCGATATCAATGTGAAAAATATAATTTTAGTGATTGTGTGAGTCTTATGAATTAAATTAGACTATTTTGGAGAAATGAAATTGGTTAAATGAGGATAGATGTTAAAGTAATAAAATAGATTAGAAACAATGGTTGAAGCCTCTTGGTAGGTGGATTAGGATTGTGAATATCTTGCATTTTAATTGAGAATATGAGTTGTAATTATTTGATTGCTTGGACCATTGGATGAGTTTTATAATTGATTTTCAGTGGAAATGAATATTGTGCTTCAAATTGATGAATTTGGTTTAATTACTATAATTTAGTGCTATGAAAACTTGAAAAGTAAGTTGAATCCTAATTAATCATGTTATGTTTAGATTAAAATTGAAGGATTAAATATGGCTAATTCATAAGAATTTGATGAGCTATTAGTGTGTTGTTATGATTTCAATAAAAGGAATTGAGCAGTTGATTATTATGTTGAGTTTATAGTTTTGTGCATGAGAATGAAGGATCTAAATTGATGTTTAGATTGATATTGGAGAATTGTAGAATATATGGTATGAGATATTAGTTGGATTTGAGAGAACCTTTAATGGTGGTTAAGCCCAATTTTAGAGGAGGTTATGTCAACATTTTTTCAAGATTACGAGTGAGAGTAATTAACATAAACCTTAATAAGTTTTAAATATTCTATCTCTAAAGGTTTGTGATTTCCTTAAGGATTGTGATTTTTGTTGAGTTTCTTATTATAATATAATAATTAAGATTAAGAATTTTGGTAAGAATTAATAAATAAGGATTTTTATTGACATTGAGGATTGAAAAACAAAGTTATGACCGATTAGATGTGATTCATTAATATGGATAATAATTATGATTAATTAGTGATTTGTTATATATGTTCATAGACTATGCTTGAAAGTATAGTAGGCAAGAATGGTGAATTTTTCTTGGGTCAGTTGAGGTATTACGACCTTTGAAGTTTAAGATTTTTGTTATTCAGAATTATTTTAAAAGAATGAGACTTTGGTTAAATTTAGAAATATACTAAAGACCTAAAGTGAAATTTAAGTCTTAGGATGAACCTAAGCATTATTTGGGTCAGTTTGAGAAAGCTTGGAAGCGAATAATATGTTTTATTATCTGATAACAGAGTATGACATCTGATTGAGTTTTTGAAGGGTATGTGAACCCGATTGTGAATTTAAGGATAAATGAGTAAAGAATGTGATTCCTGGCATGGTGTCGACCTAATATATTATTATTATTATTGAAAGTAAAGATCAAAGTATCATTTTAAAAAGAAAAGGTCCGATATATGATTAAAGAAAGTATGTTATTTGAATTGTGATATGATTGTTTAATTAGTAAGGACGTGGGTTTCGTCCCGCTTGCATGATGAGATATGATTATTCTAATTGAGAAATGATTAATGATATTGATTACTTACTTGGAAAAGATGGTGGTTTCGTCCCGTCCACAGTGAAGATGGTGGTTTTGTCCCACTAATAGTTTGAGGATGACTGTTCTTGTGAAAAATGTGATTTTGGAGAATTATGTGATTTTAGAGAATTATGATTATGATTATGATCTTTGTTATGCCTATGGTTATGTTTGATTATGATTGTGATTATGATATAATAATTGAATTGGCAAGGACGAAGATTTGTCCTACTTCCATGATTGTGATTGAGATATGATCATTGAATTGGCATGGACAGAGGTTTGTCCAGCTTGCATGATTGTGATTGAGATATGACTACTGATTGGCAAGGACATGAGTTTTGTCCCACTTGCGTTAGTGATGAGACACCTGCACTTGGCAAGAATGGTGGTTTTGTCTTGCTTGCTTAGTGTTGCGGTGGACAAGTGAGGTTGAGAATTCCCTCCCTTGTTGAATCAAGAAATTGGATAGAAGGTTGAGGATTCCATTCGATTCAATTTTCAACTGTAGTGTGGATGATTTAGGTTGAGGATTTTCTTTTTTGTTGTACCATTTTTTTTTATTCGTAAGGGTGGCCCGACACACAATTCTCGGATTAACTAGCCTCCAAGAGAAGGTGACAGAGCACTCTCCCTACAAGACCAGTTTATACATGCATGAGATACTTTTCTCTTGGGGATGCATGATAGAAAGATGATAGCCGGGTTAACTACTAGATGTGTCGGGTCTGACAGTTTAACTAACACATAAGCTCATGGCCAGTAGGACAGACATGCATCATACTGCATTTGTTTGAATATTACTTGAAATTATTTTTCTGTTGTCTATGCTTGTGTAATTGGAATGTGTTATGATTATTTGCTTGATTATTTTTTTCTTGTGATTGAGATTGTTGGTTCAGAATCATGGTTAGTAGTTTTTTAAGAAAGAGATTGACTGGACGATAAATCTTGAAAGGAATGAAAAATGAGTAATATGTCTCATGATCGAAATTAAGAAAAGTAAATGACAGTGGAATTAAATTGGTTAAGAAAATTTGCAAGAAAAAGATTCATAAAACAAGCATTGATCAACTGCCGTAAGGCAAATTAAGTTTTATATCCTTTTATGACAATTCTAAAACCCTTCTATTAAGACTGTGCGGCTTGGTTCTCACCCTCCTATATCTCAATATTTTTCAGAAAACGGACGAGGAAGCCTCTAAAGAGTTTATTGAGCATTGGACATGCATTAGTTTATTTGTAAAGCGACGTATTTAGTTATTTTTTTCTCGCTGTTATTTATTCTTTTAAAAGGAGTAGAAAATTGTATTATTTGTTGTATGTATACAAATATATATATAAAGGTATATGAGATGTATTTTTATTCATGAAGGTTGTTTTATCTGTTTAAGTTGTACTGATTGTTGATTATCTTGTATAGTCAAAATATGAAATATATGTATATGTATAAAAAATGCTTTTAGTTTTAAGCTTCATTCTTAAAAGCTCCTATATATGTAAGTAATATAGGGTATATTTCTTTGCCACTAATGATATCATGACTTAAGCATGATAATCTAATAGTAAGGGTGTTATATCAAAAAACTCTTTGACGGTTACTTTATAATTGTTTTGCTTTATATTGATGACATTTTGATTGTTGGTCATGATATTAAGAAGATTGAAAGTATTAAGAAAATTTTCAACAAATCCTTCTCTATGAAGGAATTGGGTCTTACAAAAAAAATTCTTGGTTGAGTATCATTCATGATAGGAAGAATCAGAATTGTGGTTGTTGTAGCAGAAATACATTGAGAAGGTTTTAGAGAGGTTTAACATGAGTAATTCCAAATGTTAGTACTCCACTTGCTAGTTATTTCAAGCTGAGTTCATAACAATGTCCTAGAAGTGAGAAAGAAAAAAATGAAAAAGATTCATATGCATCTGTGATTAGCAGTTTGATGTATGCTATGGTTTGGACTAGGCTGGATATTACTCATGCTGTTGGAGTTGTTAGTTGGTTTCTCTTTAATCTTGGCAAAGAACATTAGTAAGTAATAAAGTGGATCCTCAGATACCTTAATAGTACTTTCAGAGTTTGTTTGTGCTTTGGAAATAGTTAACCTGTGTTGGATAGTTACACAAATATAAATATGGCTGGTGATCTTGATTCTAGGAAGTCTACTTCTAGTTATATGATGACTTTTACAGGAAAATGTATATCGTGACAATCTCGTTTTAGAAATATGTTTCTTTATCTGCTATAGAGGTATAATACATGGTTGTTGTTCAAGCTTTAAGAAACTTTTGTGCATGAAGATATTTCTATAAGAATTAGACATCAAATAAGAAAAGTTTGTGTTATTTTGTGATAGTCAAAATGCTATCCATCTCCGTAAGAGTTCCATGTTTCATTCCAGATCAAAGCACATAGAGGTGATATATTATTGAATACGTCAAGGGTTTGATTCTTGCAAGAAAAGGAGAATTTGGTGGAGCAATAACTTATTCCCATTTGATTTGGTGAGGGAGACATTTATTGGTAGGTCTCCAATACAAATAGGGCCTACAAACTGAATACAAGAAAAATAAAATAAAAAAAAGAGGTGGCTATAAGCCACGTGAAAGTGAAAGAAAAAACAGAGAGTGTGCATTCATCACACAAAAAAAAAAAAAAAAGAAAAGAAACACATAGTGAAAGAGGATAAATCGGTATCAAAGAGAAGAAGAAAAAGAGGAAAAAGGGCAATGCCATTTTGATCTTGTTGAACTGCTAAACTTGCTCCATTTTTTATAAAAGTTTAATATGTTATTCTTAGTATAGAGTAGGATATTATTATTAGTTACTAGTTATATTGTCTTTTCTTTTGTTTGATTTGAGATATTCACTTTGTAAAGGATTTATGTTATTTTCATCAATTTTTTTGATATAGTGTTAATTGTTAAGA
This sequence comes from Arachis ipaensis, assembly GCF_000816755.2. Taxonomy (NCBI): domain Eukaryota; kingdom Viridiplantae; phylum Streptophyta; class Magnoliopsida; order Fabales; family Fabaceae; genus Arachis; species Arachis ipaensis. The sequence goes on from NC_029785.2 coordinate 29,388,975, forward strand.
TGTCCTAGACCTACTAGAAAAACTAATTGTATATCCATTATTTTGGTTGTAAAAGATTTTATTTGACTAGCACTAGAAGAATAAACCTGATTAGCTACTACAAAAATAATCGTAAAATTATCACTAATTTGACGCAAAATATAATTTATGACGAATTAGTTACCACCTAACAATTAATATTTTCTTCGATAATTATAAATCGCAAATTAGTGAAGCAAACACAACAGTCGCTAATTTTTCGAAGAAAAATTTAGCGACCGAATATATAATTGCAAAGTCAACACAAATTAAGCAAGTTAAAAAATTTAAATCTGCAAATAAAATTATAACAAATTTTAAACTATATTCTATTCTATCCATTGCTATCCTTAACATAATAAAAATGAATGTTACCAATCCTTTATCCTATAAAAGTAAAACCGAGCATTTTCTACTTGTGTGTGAATTTTATATTGATACTAATTTATAATTTTTGTGATGATACTATTGTTTTAAAAAATTTAAATTAATAAAAAATAATATAAATAAATTATATTTTTAATATTTTTTTAAATAAAAACTTCTTTTAAATTTATTTGGTTTTATTAGGACAATAAATATATATTATTACTGTTACATTAATAACGATACTCTTATTTAAAAGATCTTATTTTTAATATAAACATATATTTTTAATAAAATTTATTATATTAAATCAGAAGTAACATTATTAAAACTAGAGAGTAACAATAATATCCATTCCCTTTTATAAGATTCTGGTCACATCTGATCTTTAAAAATAAGTATAACGAGATGTTTTTTTAGAATACTACTCAAACTGGTTCAATATTTTCTATTAAAAATAATTAAGGTATAACACTATTTCCTCCTTCTCCTAACTTTGTTTTTCTATCTTTCTATCTCCTAAAATTCATAAATATTTTTAGGGCAAAAAATTTTGACATGAAAACAAAATGAATGATATACTTTAATATAATAATTTTTAGTGTATTTTAAAATTGTGGGAGTACACAAATCAGAGAGGATCCGATTTGTGTTTAAAAAGTTGAAAAAAATTCAGAGTACACAAATCGGACTCTCCGATTTGTGTTAAAAAATTGAAAAAACTCACAGTACACAACTCAGACCATGCGAGTTCTTTGGTCATGAAATTTTGCTTCACAAATCGCATGGTCCAATTTGCGGCTGATGAAATTTGAAATCTGAAACGTAGAATTCGGATCTTTCATTTTCTCTTGTTCTGGGTAATTTTTTTTTTTTACATTTGAGGGACACAGCTTGGAGGGTCCGAGTTCTGCTTCCTCTGATCCCACAACGAAGTGAAGCACCCCTCTTCCCCATACGTGAGTCCAACACTTCCTTTACTTCCATATTCAAATTAAAAAACTTTTAATATATATTTATATTTTAATATATATTTTATATTAATAACTAATTTTAATAATTAATTTTAGTGTACACCTACTAACATTGCTCAATTAAAATTATGAATGAGTTGATAGTGTGCCGGAAAGGATGAGCGTTGAGACTTGAGACTGCTTTATTCGTTTTATATTTTGGAGCCCATGTGCATCAATCAAGTCAGACTTTGTCTTCTTTATTTTTTCAGTGAACTACCAACTCAATTTTTTTTTTTTAAATTATAATGCAATTTTTTAAAATAAAAACAATTTATTTCAGTTTTTGTTTTTTATTTTTGTGACAGAATACAATTTTGTGAGTATTTTTTTATGAATTTTAAACGAAAAATACTGACATTTCAAATTTTAAAATGGATAATACTGATATATCAGATTTAAAAATAGACAAAAATTTAATTGTCTTTAAATTCAAATTGTAAAGAATGAGAACAAATAAACCACTAACTAATTTAAATTTAAAGACAATTACATCTCTATCTATTTCTGAATCTGACACATTAGTATTTTTCGTTCAGAGTTAACGAAAAAATACCCATAAAAATCACGTTATGTCACAGAAATAAAAGATAGAGACTAAAATGAATTATTTTTATCCTAAAGAATTGCATTATCATTTTAAAAAATAGATAAAAAACTAGATTGATAGTTCACTTTTATTTTCTTAGTTTCCTTTCTTTTTTAATTTCCAGCTTTTTGGCTCTTAAAAGAATCAATTATTATAAAGAAATTGACTTGAAATTTTGCATTATTATTGTATTCAACTTTACGATTTTCCAACCAAGTGAAAGCAAAAGTACTAGCGAATTTATGTTTTTCCCTAAAAGTATTCCCTAAAAGTGTCGTCCAAAATTGGCTGAAGAAAAGTTTATCAACTTTGATTACTTTCGTTTACTTGCTTTAACTTTTAATTATTATTGTTATTTCATTTGGTAGTTGATATCTTTCTTTATCTACAGTATCAATCACCTT
>NC_029785.2:29391446-29397072 GCF_000816755.2 Arachis ipaensis
TGTTGGTCTTCTAAAACTTTAATGCTATATGATTACTTTTTTATTATTTTTTCTTTCTTTTTTTTTTCTTTTCCATTTCTTTGACGTTTCATGAATAAATATTAAATAAAATATTATCAATTTACGTCTTACTGTTATTAAATGCCTTATAAATTTGATTTTAAATATTTATATTTCATTATCTAATAATAAAATATAGAATGAATTTTAAATTAATCTTTGGCAACTAGTGTCAGACAACTTTTGTCTTTCACTATTTTTCATATCGTTTCAAATACTTAATCATACAGATTGTTACAAGACAAATTTATTCCTCCCTGCTAAACAGAAAGACATATTAGACCTTCTTGATATATATGTCTAGAAAACTAATTTGTCACATATTTTTTTTATTAAAGATGAGATGAAATGATCATTTTAAATCATTGTTAGAATTACAGTTGTCCAACACAAACCCTTAAAATTTTAATTTGGTTCCTCAAATTTCATTGGAGATTTAATTCATTTTTCTATATTTTAATGAACCTAAAATGGTCATTTAAATTTAACATTATAATAAAATTTGATTCATCAAAATTTAATTCAATTCACCCTCTAAATTTGCGTCATAATTTAATTCAGTCTCTTAACCATTATTTCATAGATGTCATAATAACGTGGCGTAAAAAAACGAACCTTAAAAAATTATATTAAGTTATCTCATAAAAAAATTAGAGAATAAGTTGAGCTAAATAATCAAATTTTGAGGAATATTTTGAATAAATATTGAAATTAAGAAACGGAATTAAATCATAAAATTAATTTTATATGATCTTTTTGAATTAATTAAAATTTGAGATATCAAGAACTTTTAGTCAAAATTTACTCTATATATATTTGAGTCAACAAAATATTTAACACGATGGCTCTGTGGTATAGTACGATACTACTGCAAGATTTTTGTTTGTATCTGGAAGATGAAAATGATTAATGAGGATGAGTTACCGTGGACTTGATCCAAGACAGGGTGCACAGGATCTCATAATTAGTTGAGTGCCTGCAGCATTAATTGAAGTCAAAGGAGAGTAATGAGAAGAAGCAAATGCAAATAATGGCAATGGCAATGGTGTGGGGAACCACACACACACAGGATAATCAATCAGCTCAACTACAATGCGGACTTGTACTTCTCAATTTTCATCCCCTGTCAACTCCTTTTATTGCTCTCGCCTCTCAGTTAAAGTTTCGTTGACTATATCATCAGTAGCAACTGATCTTACTAAGTTACAACTTACAACTATAAAGCCTTTCTTCATTAAAATAAATATTAAGAATACACTAATTTTCAAAATGCACCCGGTTTAAAATGGGATGCAAATAGTTTGTGCCCATTTTTCCTGCTATGCATCCAAAATGGGCCAATCCTTGACTGGCTCATGTGAAGTGGTCTGTTACGTACGAAATGGCCTAGGAAATGGGGGTTAGAGTATAATTAGCATTAATTAATATCNNNNTGAATAATACATAAAAATATTTTTTTTAGATAACTCTCTTGTTTCTAACATGATAGTAAGAGTTTAGGTTTTTTTTTTTTTCAATGAAAATTCGTTCATAGCCATTTATATTTTTCTCTTTCGACAATGTTTTTCTGCTCCTGTTTTCGATCCTTTCATGATGCTGTATTTTGTTGGCGACTACACCATCATCTTCGTCTCGCCATTCTGAGTCCAACAAACCTAATCTCGTCGCCGGAGACTGCCTACGCGCTACCATGCGCCGCCGCAACCTTCACTGCCTGTTTCCCCTTTTTCCTACACCCAGCACCGTTGATCACCATCCATGATCAACGGTCCAGAATCGTACACGTCTTGGAGCAGCGCCTCCCCCCAGATCTGCGTGTCAACCCGTCCCTCGACCCGATCCGGACCACTTCGTTGACCCGCATGTCAACCCTCACTGACTCAGCATTGACATGTCTTTCCTCTCTACTCAGACGTTGCCACATGTCTGCTGACGTGGCATATAGTAGGACCCATTTTAAGAATTTTTGGTGTACTCTTTTCGATTTTTTTCTCTGTTTTCTCAATTTCTGCCATGATCTTGCAGTTTCCTTCTTTGTATCTATTGTTATGAAATAATTAGATATTTTTCAACATATTCCTGTTATCCTCAATGGCTCCAACTATGCTCATTGGGTTGAAGCTATGAGAGGATTTCTTAAAGGGCGCAAATTGTGGTGCTATATTATTGGTGATGTTGTTTGTCCTATTAAGCCAATTGTGGCTGACAAATCAAAATATGGGACCTCCAAATCTAAGGAGTAAGTTGAGTAAGACTTTGTGAAAAAATTAGAAGATTGGGATAGTAAAACTCACCAGATTATCACTTAGTTTTGCAACACTTCTACCCCAGGTATTCATTTACGGTTTGGGCATTTTGAAACTACTAAAGAGGTATGGGATCATTTGACAAAATACTACACTATTTCTGACCTTTCTCATCAGTACCAATTGCTAAAGGAGCTTCATAGCCTCAAGCAAGAACGTGGAAAAGGCAGTCTTTGATCTTTTTGCTCAGATGAAAATTATTTGGGATCAATTGACCTCCTGTGAGCTTATTATTATAAATACAACTGATGCTAAGGCATATGAGGATTGTCGCAACCGAACTCGTCTCATACAGTTCCTCATGGCTCTAACTGATGACTACGAGTTGGTTAGAGCTTCTCTTATTCATCAAAATCCCTTGCCTAGCCTTGAAGACGTGCTTCCTTGTCTTAAGACTGAAGAAACACTCTTGGGGTTGATTCGCTTTAAGAGTGAAACTGTCTTTGCTGCCATCGATAGAGAAGGTAAATTTTGTCGAAACTATAACCATTCTGGGTACCTCTTCTCAAATTGTCCTTCTATTGAATGTCAAAGATGCAAACAGAAAGGTCACATTGACTCCATTTATCCAAAACTTTTCTACCATTATAACAAGCTCTTTGGACACTTGATTACTACCTGTCTTACTCACCCACCATGTTCAGATTAGAACAAGTATCAATCTCATCCCGACTACTCTAAGAATTTCCTGCATAAACTGTTGCTGCTTGATGAGCAGATAATTTATACGTTTTTTGGCATTGTTTTTAGTATGTTTTTAGTAGAATCTAGTTACTTTTAGGGATGTTTTTATTAGTTTTTATGTTAAATTCACATTTCTGGATTTTACTATGAGTTTGTGTGTTTTTCTGTGATTTCAGGTATTTTCTGGCTGAAATTGAGGGACTTGAGCAAAAATCAGATTCAGAGGTTGAAGAAGGACTACCGATGCTGTTGGATTCTGACCTCCCTGCACTCAAAGTGGATTTTCTGGAGCTACAGAACTCAAAATGGCGTGCTTCCAATTGCGTTGGAAAGTAGACATCTAGGGCTTTCCAGAAATATATAATAGTTCATACTTTGAACGAGTTTAAATGACGTAAATGGGCGTTGAATGCCAGTTCTACGCTGCTGTCTGGAGTTAAATGCCAGAAACAAGTCACAAACCAGAGTTGAACGCCAGAAATATGTTACAACCTGGCGTTCAACTCCAGAAAGTGCCTCTGCACGTGTAACATTCAAGCTCAGCCCAAGCACACACCAAGTGGGCCCCGGAAGTAGATTTATGCATCAATTACTTACTTCTGTAAACCCTAGTAGCTAGTTTATTATAAATAGGACTTTTTACTATTGTATTAGACATCTTTGAATCCTGGATTGTATCTTAGGATCTTTGGATCATCTTTGGACGCCTGGTTCTTAGATCATGGGGGCTGGCCATTCGGCCATGCCTGAACCTTTTACTTATGTATTTTCAAACGGTAGAGTTTCTGCACTCCATAGATTAAGGTGTGGAGCTCTGCTGTTCCTCAAAGATTAATGCAAAGTACTACTGTTTTCTATTCAATTCAACTTCTCCTTTTTCTTCTCTTAAAATTTTGAAAATTAGATTTGACTTTTTCAAAAATTTAAAAAATCTAGTTGTTTTCATGAGTCAAATCAAATTTTTAATTTGAAAATCTTATCTTTTTCAAAATCTTTTTCAAAAATAAAATCTTTTTCAATTTTCTTAGTTATTTTCGAAAATTTTAAAAATATTTTTCAAAAATCTTTTTCTTATCTTTATCTCCTAATTTTCGAAAATAACATCATCAATTAATGTTTTGATTCAAAAAATTTCAAGTTTGTTACTTGCTTGTTAAGAAAGATTCAAACTTTGAGTTCTAGAATCATATTTTGTGATTTCTTGTGAATCAAGTCATTAATTGTGATTTTAAAAATCAAATCTTTTTCAAAAATAATTTTAATCATATCTTTTCAAAAATATCTTTCTATCTTATCTTTTTCAAAATCATATCTTTTTCAAAATTTGATTTTAAAATATCCTTTCTAACTTCTTATCTTCTTATCTTTTCAAAATTGATTTTCAAATTTGTTTCAACTAACTAACTAACTTTTTGTTTGTTTCTTATCTTTTTCAAAACTACCTAACTAACTCCCTCTCTCTCTAATTTTCGAAAATATCTTCCCTCTTTTTCAAAAAAAAATCTTTTTAATTAACTAATTATTTTAATTTTTATTTTAATTTTCGAAAATTACTAACCGTTTTCAAAAACTATTTTCGAAAATCACTAACTCTTTTTCAAAAATTATTTTCGAAAATTCTCCATCTCCCTCATCTCCTTCTAATTATTTATTCATCTACTAGCACTTCTCTTCATCTCACATCACTGCTGCTATCCTTACCCTTGTGTTTGGATTCTTCATTCTTCTTCACCCTTATTCCTTTTCTTCTTCTACTAACAATAAGGAACATCTTTACTGTGACATAGAGGATTCCTCTTTTTTCTTGTTCTCTTCTCTTTCTTATGAGCAGGAACAAGGAAAAAGGCATTCTTGTTGAAGCTGATCCAGAACCTGAAAGGACTCTGAAGAGGAAACTAAGAGAGGCTAAATTACAACAATTCAGAGACAACCTTATTGAAAATTTCGAACAAGTAAAGGAGATGGCAGCCGAACCCAACAACAATAATGCAAGGAGAATGCTTGGTGACTTTACTGCACTTAATTCCAATTTACATGGAAGAAGCATCTCCATTCCTACCATTCGAGCAAACTGGTTGGATTCTCAACCCAAAGACAGCCTGAACTCTTGGGATAAGCTGGTCACGACTTTCTTAGCCAAGTTCTTTCCTCCTCAAAAGCTGAGCAAGCTTAGAGTGGATGTTCAAACCTTCAGACAGAAAGAAGGTGAATCCCTCTATGAAGCTTGGGAGAGATACAAAGGACTGACCAAAAAGTGTCCTTCTGACATGCTTTCAGAATGGACCATCCTGGACATATTCTATGATGGTCTGTCTGAATTAGCTAAAATGTCATGGGATACTTCTACAGGTGGATCCATTCACTTAAAGAAAACGCCTGCAGAAGCTCAAGAACTCATTGACATGGTTGCTAACAACCAGTTCATGTACACTTCTGAAAGGAATCCTGTGAATAATGGGACGCCTATGAAGAAGAGAATTCTTGAAATTGATACTCTGAATGCCATACTGGCTCAGAACAAAATATTGACTCAGCAAGTCAATATGATTTCTCAGAGTCTGAATGGAATGCAAGTT
>NC_029785.2:29397089-29416092 GCF_000816755.2 Arachis ipaensis
TATTCCTCTTCTGAAGAGAATGAGGATGTTACTGAAGAGCAAGCTGCCAAGTTTCTTGGTGCAATCATGAAGCTGAATGCCCAATTATTTGGTATTGAGACTTGGGACGATGAACCTCCCTTGTTCACCAATGAACTAAGTGATCTGGATCAACTGAGATTGCCTCAGATGAAACAGGATCCTGGAAAGTTCGTAATACCTTGTACCATAGGCAACATGATCTTTGAGAAGGCTCTGTGTGACCTTGGTTCAGGGATAAACCTCATGCCCCTCTCTGTAATAGAGAAACTGGGAATCTATGGGGTGCAAGCTGCTAAAATCTCATTAGAGATGGCAGACAATTCAAGAAAACAGGCTTATAGACAAGTAGAGGACGTGTCAGTAAAGGTTGAAGGCCTTTACATCCCTGCTGATTTCATAATCCTTGATACTGGGAAGGATGAGGATGAATCCATCATCCTTGGAAGACCTTTTCTAGCCACAACAAGAGCTGTGATTGATGTTGACAGAGGTGAATTAGTCCTTCAATTGAATGAGGACTCCCTTGTGTTTACAACTCAAGGTTACCCTTATGTAAACATGAAGAAGAAGCATAAAAAGCCTCTCTCAAAACAGAGTCAACCAGAACCCCCACAGTCAAACTCTAAGTTTGGTGTTGGGAGGCCACAACCAAACTCTAAGTTTGGTGTTGAACTCTCATATCCAAACTCTAAGTTTAGTGTTGAGGAGTCTCAACAATGCTCTGAACATCTGTGAGGCTCCATGAGAGCCCACTGTCAAGCTATTGACATTAAAGAAGCGCTTGTTGGGAGGCAACCCAATTTTTATTTATCTAATTTTATTTTTCTTGTTCTTTCATGTTTTATTAGGTTCATGATCATGTGGAGTCACAAAATAAATATAAAAATTGAAAACAGAATCAAAAACAGCAGAAGAAAAATCACACCCTGGAGGAAGACCTTACTGGCGTTTAAACGCCAGTAAGAAGCATCTGGCTGGCGTTCAACGCCAAAACAGAGCATGGTTCTGGCGCTGAACACCCAAAATGGGCAGCATCTGGGCGTTTGAACGCCAGAATTGCACCCTGGAGAAGAGCTGGCGCTGAACGCCCAGAACAAGCATGGTTCTAGCGTTCAACGCCAGAAATGGGCAACAAATGGGCGTTCAACGCCCAAAACAAGCACCAATCTGGCACTGAACGCCCAGAGTTGTGTGCAAGGGCATTTTGCATGCCTAATTTGGTGCAAGGTTGTAAATCCTTGAACACCTCAGGATCTGTGGACCCCACAGGATCACCTCAGGATCTCTGGACCCCACAGGATCCCCACCTACCTTCACTCACTTCTTCTCACCCCTCTTTCACACTATCCCATAAACACTCTTCCCCAAAACTCTTCACCAATCACCTCAATCTCTCTTCCCTATCACCACTTCACCACTCATATCCATCCACTCTTCCCCATAAACCTACCTCATAAACGGCACCTACCTTCAAAATTCAAAATCAATTTCCCACCCAAACCCACCCTATATGGCCGAAACCTTACCCCCCTCCCTTCCCTATATATAGCCCTCCATTCCTCCTCATTTTCACACAACACAACCCTCTCTTCCCCTTCTTGACCGAAACACATCTCCCTCTCCCTCTCCTCCATTTCTTCTTCTTCTTCATCTATTCTTTCTTTTCTTGCTCGAGGGCGAGCAATATTCTAAGTTTGGTGTGGTAAAAGCATAAGCTTTTTGTTTTTCCATTACCATTGATGGCACCTAAGACCGGAGAATCCTCTAGAAAAGGGAAAGGGAAGACAAAAGCTTCCACCTCCGAGTCATGGGAGATGGAAAGATTCATCTCCAAAGCTCATCAAGACCACTTCTATGATGTTGTGGCCAAGAAGAAGGTGATCTCTGAGGTCCCTTTCAAGCTCAAGAAGAATGAGTATCTGGAGATCCGACATGAAATCCAAAGAAGAGGTTGGGAAGTTCTAACAAAACCCATCCAACAAGTCGGCATCCTAATGGTTCAAGAGTTCTATGCCAATGCATGAATCACTAGGAACCATGATCAAAGTAAGAACCCGGACCCAAAGAATTATCTCACCATGGTTCGGGGGAAATACTTAGATTTTAGCCCGAAAAATGTGAGGTTGGCGTTTAACTTGCCTATAATGCAAGGAGATGCACGCCCCTACACTAGAAGGGTCAACTTTAATCAAAGGTTGGACCAAGTCCTCATGGACATATGTGTGGAAGGAGCTCAATGGAAGATTGACTCCAAAGGCAAGCTGGTTCAACTAAGAAGACTGGACCTCAAGTCTGTAGCTAGAGGATGGTTAGATTTCATACAACGCTCCATCATCCCCACTAGCATCCGATCTGAAGTTACTGTGGATCGGACCATCATGATTCATAGCATCATGATTGGAGAGGAAGTAGAAGTTCATGAAGTTATCTCCCTTGAACTCTACAAAATAGCCGAAAAGTCCTCCCCATGGCAAAGCTAGCTTTACCTCATCTTATTTGCCATCTATGTTACTCAGCTGGAGCTTTCATAGAAGGAGACATTTCCATTGAGGAAGAGAAGTCCATCACTAAGAAAAGGATGGAGCAAGCAAGAGAGCCCATTCATGGATCTCAAGAGACGCATGAAACTCATCACCATGAGATCCCGGAGATGCCTCAAATGCATTTTCCTCCACAAAACTATTGGGAGCAAATCAACACCTCCCTAGGAGAATTAAGTTCCAACATGGGACAACTAAGGGTGGAACATCAAGAGCACTCCATCATCCTTCATGAAATTAGAGAAGATCAAAAAGCAATGAGGGAGGAGCAACAAAGACAAGGAAGAGACATAGAAGAGCTCAAGGACATCATTGGTTCCTCAAGAAGGAAACGCCACCATCACTAAGGTGGACTCATTCCTTGTTCTTACTTTCTCTGTTTTTCGTTTTCTCTATGTTAAGTGCTTATCCATGTTTGTGTCTTCATTACATGATCATTAGTAGCTAGTAACTTTGTCTTAAAGTTATGAATGTCCTATGAATCCATCACCTCTCTTAAATGAAAACTGTTTTAATTCAAAAGAACAAGAAGTACATGAGTTTCGAATTTATCCTTGAACTTAGTTTAATTATATTGATGTGGTGACAATGCTTCTTGTTTTCTGAATGAATGCTTGAACAGTGCATATGTCTTTTGAAGTTGTTGTTTAAGAATGTTAAATATGTTGGCTCTTGAAAGAATGATGACAAGGAGACATGTTATTTGATAATCTGAAAAATCATAAAAATGATTCTTGAAGCAAGAAAAAGCAGCAAAGAACAAAGCTTGCAGAAAAAAAAAAGAAAAAAATAGGCGAAAAAATAGAAAGAAAAAGAAAAAGCAAGTAGAAAAAGCCAAAAGCTCTTAAAACCAAGAGGCAAGAGCAAAAAGCCAATAACCCTTAAAACCAAAAGGCAAGGGCAACAAAAAGGATCCCAAGGCTTTGAGCATCAGTGGATAGGAGGGCCTAAAAATAACACTATCTGAACTCTGAGTTCCTATAGATGCTAATCATTCTGAACCTCAATGGATAAAGTGAGATGCCAAAACTATTCAAGAGGCAAAAAGCTACAAGTCCCGCTCATCTGATTGGAGCTATGTTTCATTGGTAGTTTGGAATTTATAGTATATTCTCTTCTTTTTATCCTATTTGATTTTCAGTTGCTTGGGGACAAGAAACAATTTAAGTTTGGTGTTGTGATGAGCGGATAATTTATACGTTTTTAGTATGTTTTTAGTAGAATCTAGTTACTTTTAGGGATGTTTTTATTAGTTTTTATGTTAAATTCATATTACTGGACTTTACTATGAGTTTGTGTGTTTTTCTGTGATTTTAGGTATTTTCTGGCTGAAATTGAGGGACTTGAGCAAAAATCAGATTCAGAGGTTGAAGAAGGACTGCTGATGCTGTTGGATTCTGACCTCTCTGCACTCAAAGTGGATTTTCTGGAGCTACAGAACTTAAAATGGCGCGCTTCTAATTTCGTTGGAAAGTAGACATCCAGGACTTTCCAGAAATGTATAATAGTCCATACTTTGAACGAGTTTAGATGACGTAAAAGGGCATTGAACGCCAGTTCTACGCTGCTGTTTGGAGTTAAACGCCAGAAACAAGTCACAAACCAGAGTTGAACGCCAGAAATATGTTACAACCTGGCGTTCAACTCCAAAAAGAGCCTCTGCACGTGTAACATTCAAGCTCAGCCCAAGCACACACCAAGTGGGCCCCGGAAGTGGATTTATGCATCAATTACTTACTTCTGTAAACCCTAGTAGCTAGTTTATTATAAATAGGACTTTTTACTATTGTATTAGACATCTTTGATTCCTGGATTGTATCTTAGGATCTTTGGATCATCTTTGGACGCCTGGTTCTTAGATCATGGGGGCTGGCCATTCGGCCATGCCTGAACCTTTCACTTATGTATTTTCAAACGGTAGAGTTTCTGCACTCCATAGATTAAGGTGTGGAGCTCTGCTGTTCCTCAAAGATTAATGCAAAGTACTACTGTTTTCTATTCAATTTAACTTATTCCGCTTCTAAGATATTCATTCGTACTTCAACATGAATGTGATGAATGTGACAATCATCATCATTCCCTATGAACGCGTGCCTGACAACCACTTCTGTTCTACCTTAGATTGAATGAGTATCTCTTAGATCTCTTAATCAGAATCTTTGTGGTGTAAGCTAGATTGATGGTGGCATTCATGAGAATCCGGAAAGTCTAAACCTTGTCTGTGGTATTCCGAGTAGGATTCAGGGATTGAATGACTGTGACGAGCTTCAAACTCGCGAGTGCTGGGCGTAGTGACAGACGCAAAAGGAGGGTAAATCCTATTCCAGTATGATCGAGAACCTCAGATGATTAGCCGTGCTGTGACAAAGCATTTGGACCATTTTCACAAGAGGATGGGATGTAGCAATTAACAACGGTGATGCCCTTACATAAAGCCAGCCATGGAAAGGAGTAAGATTGATTGGATGAAGACAGCAGGAAAGCAGAAGTTCAGAGGAACGAACGCATCTCCATACACTTATCTGAAATTCTCACCAATGATATACATAAGTATTTCTATCTTTATTTTCTGTCTATTTATTATTAATATTCGAAAACTCCATAACTATTTTATATCCGCCTGACTGAGATTTACAAGGTGACCATAGCTTGCTTCAAGCCGACAATCTCCGTGGGATCGACCCTTACTCACGTAAGGTTTATTACTTGGACGACCCAATGCACTTGCTGGTTAGTTGTGCAAAGTTGTGATAAAAAGTTGAGATTACAATTGAGCGTACCATGTTGATGGCGCCATTGATGATCACGATTTCGTGCACCATTGCTGCTTCTAAATCCACCAACTTTGCTTCTCTCAACCCCTCCATTCGACATTGAGTCTCTTCTTAAGTAACTTCTCTCTGATGCATGAGCATCTTTTAGTAGTTTTCCTTATTATTCTCTTAATAAAGTTAGTGATCTTTCTTTATATTCCTTGAAATCTTGCTACTTTGAGTACTTTGTGTTTTATTTTGTAGGAGATTATTAAAAGAATGTTAGCAAGAACAAAGAGGAAGAAGACAAGCAAAGGAAGCTAGCATGAAGCAGAGGAAGGTGGCGTGCAACTCCACTCTGGAGTGCCATGCCCTCAATGAAGCAAAGAGGGGTGGTGTGCAATGCCACCTTGGGCGTGCCACGCCTTCCACAAGGCATGAAGAAGAATGAAGAGTGGCGTGCCATGTAACACCCTAACTATCAAAATGTCACGCTTCCGGTTGCGCCACTCTGATTGATCGGGTATTACGACGACTCTTATAATATTTAATATTAAAATATGAGCCTGTTTAAAACTTGAACCGAATTAAAAAAAAAAAAAATCCAAACTAAAAATATAAGTTACAATACTCACAGGAAATATATATATATATATATATAATTTACAAACATCTCATATCAAAATCCTATCCCTCTTATAAGACTTGCAAAATTAAAGACGAGAAAAACATAAATACTAAAACAATACAAAATATCAGCTGATAGAAAATAAATAATATCCTCTGAACTTCGTCGTCTGTAACATGAAAAGAGAAGATCTGCAGGGGAGTGAGAACATCATCCTCGAAAGGGTTCTCGCTATAGGGTTGCAGAAATACTATAATAGGATACGCGAGATAAAATCGTTACAGTGATCAATAACCGCCTTATGCATCATTTCAAAAGCAAAGGTTTACTATAAAAGAAAATATGAAATCTTTCTGAAAGAGGAACTGTTCATTTCTTAAAAATTCAAAAGCCTTTCAAAAGGTTTATCTATGCTGAACCAGATTAGTTTTTCATACTTTTCTAAACAATATACACAAAACCGAAACCAATCATCAGCCCATTTCTTAATCAACTACGGCCCTAGGCCCAAACAACCCAGACAACAACCAACCACCACAGTCCAACAGAGTCTCAGTCGCAAACACAAATAGGACAGTTCAAGCACAAACAAACAGTTACGGCAAGTAGAACATTTAGCAGTTAATCACAAGTAATCACAAAGGCAAACCAAGTACAATATGCACACCCAAACAAGGTCACATAGATGCATATGATGAATGCCTGTCCTAGTGGCTAATGATATCATCAGTCGGTTATAAAGCCAACCCGACAAGTCCTGGTAGCTAACCATTAGACTGTCCCTCTATCGTGCATCCCCAACTCGAGTTATTCATAATCATAATCATAATTCACATCCAACACCCTCACTGGTGTTTATTCACAGGGGCGAGCTCATCCGGAACTTTCACAGTGTCCGGCCACACTTACGACATAGGGTCAGCAGAGTATCGAGTTTCAACCTGGAGCACATGGTGGCTAGCCACTGCTTTCACCCAAGAAAACTCGTATCACAGATAATTGGAAGTGCAACAATCACTTTATCAGCTCAAAATCATTCATATTCATACTCAGCCATCCGGCTCATAACATATTCCACAATCAGCCATAATTCATTATCATATACAGCCATTCCGGCTCATAACATATAAGCACTTCCACCATCCAACATCATCAAACTCATAAAATCATCATTCAAGCCATAAATCACTTTTTCTCAATTCAATTTACTTTGAAATCGACAATCAATTATTTCCAGCCTTGGCTTTAAAATCCCTATTTCACAAATCTTTTCAGGCTCATAACCACTTTTCCTCAAATGTAACTTTCTCTTTTCTAAAACAAATTCACCCTCAGCATTGTATTTCCAAAATTCCAAAACCAAGACAAATTAAAATCTCCTTTGAAGAATTCAAAATCATTCATCCTAATATAGGATTCGATAATAAAATTTCTCAGCCGATTCTTTGAAATTCTTAAAATCGTATATCCTTGGTTTAAGCAAATAAAAACAGAGTTCATTATAAAACTGGATCATATAAAGTCACAAGTCCCAACCCAATCCAAAGTCAATTCACTTGAAACGGAACCGATTTATTTTAATTAAAACCACTTTTAGGTTCCTCCTTAAAACCAATTCTCTGGCTTCTTCCAAAATGTCACAAACGCAATTATTCAGTCAAAGTCTAATTTCCTTTAAAATCACTAAAAGCACCTCTGAACGAAACCTTTAAGTCTAACCAAAAGCAAAAGTCCTTTTTATATTAAAAATCAATATTAAAACATAATACTTTTCTTCAGTGATTCAAATGGTAAAATAATTTATTTCTAAATAAATCGAACTCAAGACATATAGTTTACTTAAATAAATTAAGCTCGAAAACATAAATATTTTCTTAATAAATCAAATAATACAATTTCTCAAATCCAAACCTTTCTAAATAACTTTTCAAACAAAGTCTAGGATTTTAATAGAAATTTCGGCAGCACCTCACCTAAAACTTGGACTTTGCCGCCTAGTTCGGATGCCAACTAAACCATTCCACAATCTTTTTCAACGGTCCAAAATCCAAAATCAGTTCAAAAGCAAGCTAAATCCAATATTCACCTCATTTTCATATCTCAAGGAAACTGTTTCAAAATCAACTCATTATCAACCGATTAAATTCATTTCCAAAACTTTAAAGAAACAGTTCAGCAACAATTCATTTATCAAAAACAAAACAATAATCTAATCAAAACATATAATCATATCCATCCAAAGTAGCCAAACAATACATAAGACTGGTACAATCACTAAAAGTATATAATTCTCACACCAGTATCCATTTATAACAATTCCAGATATAAAATAGCTTTTTAGAAGAGCCCCTACCTCAATACGCAAAACCAAAACCCAAATGCGTCACAGGAACCTTCTCTCTCAACCCGAAATCACCGAAAATTGCAACCTCAGCTCCAAGCCACTTTTGCAGTAACCACAGCAACTCTAATCGTGACATACAACAACTGAAACTTAATGTTATAGCAATTAACGCCGCAAAAATTCAGTGTATGATAATAGAGCAGCGATTAAAGGACTCTTCAAAACAAAAATGCTTACCATACTTGAGGGAACCAAGTAGCGGCAGCACCAGTGGCAATTCTGGCAACACCAACGCCACAGCCGGTGACCAGAACGATGATAACTCGCGATAAACTTTTAGCACAACCAGCCTTAGCAACAACTCTTATGGCAGTGGAGAACTTAACGGATAAGGAAGCTGAAGCAAGGTTAGAGCTTAAAAACACAGAGGACTCAGCGGCTGTTTTCGGTGACAGAGGCGGCGGCAGTGTTTTTCCGGCGGTTGAAGCGGCCAGAAACGGTGCAGGTCTCCTCTCTCTCTCCTTTGCTCCTGTGCTTTCTCTCTCTCTCACTCTGTGCGACCTGACGACCTCCTTCCCGGTGGCACGGTAGCGGCAGGGACGACTGGGAGATGCGATGACAGCGCGAACACAACAGCGGCGACGGCGAGCTAGTCCGTGACGGGGAGGACGACGAAGGCCCCACGTTTGGCCTCTCTCTCTCTTCGTTGATGGTGACTGCTCCACTCCTCCACGGTGGCGCCGAAGATCAAGGACGGCGACGACTCTAAGGGAGACGACAAGCAAGGACGACGACGGCTCCTCGTGGTGGTCGATCTCCCCTGTTCGGAGACATCAACGGTGGAACGGGCTTGGTGGAAGGCAGAACGACGACTAGGCAGCGACGATCGGCGTGGCTTCAACGGTGATGCTCCTCGCGGCTCTACAAACGGCGACGATGAATTTGATAGTGACGGGAGGCGCGACGGAGCTGGACGGTGGCTGGGCACGGCTCCCTCTTCTTCGATTCCAGGCTCTCTGTTCTCCCTCGATTCCCCATTCTCCCTTCTCTGCCTCTTCTCTCTAATTTCTGTTTCTGAAGCGTGTATTACGTTGGAGGGGTTTTGGGTGGCTGCGCGTGTGTCAAGCTTGGGGGTGGGGAGTGTTTGCTGATAGGGTGGCAGCTAGGAAGGGAAATTAGGGTTAGAGTTGTGTGTGTTGAGTTTTAAGATTAGGGTAAAATTAGGTACAAGGGTAATTTTTTAATTTCAAATAAAAATATGGATAATATAATAATTAGAAATAAATTTTAATCCAACAATAATAATGTATAAAAATACTATTTGTTCATCAATTTCACAAATTATTTTGAATAAAATGTTTAAATCCAATAATTAGAAATAATATAATTAAATTCTTTATTTTTCCAAAACAGTAGTATTAATATTTTAAAATATTAATTATTTATTCCAAATCATATAAAATTCTTATTATTTTATAACTACCAACTTTATAATTTAAATATAGAAAATAATTCAATAATTGTAAAATTGGATAATAATCTTAATTTATTTCAAATTCAATTAATCGAAACTTGCTTTAATTATCTTTAATAAATAAATTTCTGAAATTAAAGCTACAAAAATATTGAATTTGAAATTAGCTCATGATAGCCCTTTTTCAAAAGTTCTGGGTCTTACATTCTACCCACCTTATAAAAATTTTTGTCCTCGAAAATTGATACAAAACGAAAGAAATTTCATAACAGTTCACTCTTGAACACATTTAAGGAAGAAGCAAAAATATCTCAACATATATATGGTTTTCAAATACTTGGATTGTCGCATGCATAAAGATACAAAGGTAGGAGTGTGATTGCAAAGCAGACGTTACAAGTTAGGCTCAATGCAAAAGATGACATGGTTCAAACATGTGATAGTAAAGCAAGACATCGAAGGCTATAAAACAGGGTGGGGTTAAAACGACGTGCTTAACATCTGCACACTAATCTCGTATCAACCTCAAAGCTTCAACTTTCCAACTCCATCAATCACGTAACAACCCCATAACCGGCCACAAGTCTAACACCCACAAACTCTTTCACAAGGAACAAAACTACCACAACCCATCATAACGTTACACACCTACCGTTTCACCTTCCATATACACATATCACATCTTAAAGAACTAACGCATCGCATTACTACACCTACAAGTCGTACGTGACATCAAAATAATTCTCGAGTCTACTCAGAAGGATACAAGAATTTAGAAAGGAGAGACAAATGTCAAAGATAATACTCATAGATTTGAAAGAATGTATGAAATTCCAGGTAAACAAAGATGCTCAAGCAATGAAGTTTGCTAGAACTAAATCAACTGACAACTTCAAAGATAACCCTTGGATCAAGGAAATCCAATATGATCAATAAGAAGAAAAATTAGCGCATTAGTTTGAAACAAATTCAAACTGATTCGAAGAAGTATGAGGTTTTTAGAAAAGAAAATCCAAGGCCAAAGACAAACCTACAAGAGTCGAGTATGGATGAAACTCTTTCGAATGCATTGCTCATGAAAAGCGTTAAACCTTTCGAAAACTATTTCACGTTTTCAAAGAAAAGATGCGCAACAAACACTTTGTAAGAGAATAACAAAAGTATAAATGTGGCATTACTTTAATAAAATTTTCATGTCGAAAGAGATTAGGTAGAGTTTTAAAACGAAATAAACACTGATTTGGCTAAGAGCAAAGATATTTCCTTAAATATTTTAGAAGGATAGTCAGGAATACAACTAAACCAAAAGTAATCATAAAACTCGGAAGAAAATCAAATGATTGTTCAGAAATTCTCTAAGTCCATATCCAAACAAGCATGTATAAAATTATCGCAAGGACGGAAGAAGAAATTAAACTCTATTTAGAAAAGAAAATCCGAGGTAAAAATTTGCTTATAAGTTGGTACAGGAAATAAGTAGTGCATTACAAACGAACAGGTTTCTACTAAATAAGGAAGGATTTCAAATCTTCATTTAGAATAGCGCATGCCAACTTTAAATCAACTGTCAAAAATTGAACAATGGTTTCAATTACAATCAAGCAACAGAAAAATAAATTTAGTTTAGAATTTCTTCAAAGAGAATTCAAAACTTCTTTAAAAAGTTCAAAACAAGACTCCAAAAGTATACTTGAAATCACTATCTCAAAAGGACACTCAAGAAGATTAGGATGTACTTAAAAAGGAGTCAAGCCACACAAGAAAGGATCTTAAATTAAGGGAGTTCAAACAAGATCTACTAGGCATGAGCATCAAACAAGCTTTCAATTGATCCAAAAGAATACAACAGTCATAGAAAAAGATAACTCAATCATTAGTAATTTCTCAAGAATAAATCTTTGACTAAGAACTCTAATAGAGACAATGAGAGGATAAACGATGCACTAATTTTGAAACGAATCAAGCTGACTCACATAAGAAGGATATTCACAAGAGAGGGAAAACCAATATCAATGGTAATGTTCACAAGATGTAAAAGATTAGTTAAAAACAAAGTCAAGTATGAAATCCATAGAAACAAAGACTTAAGGAATTAGTCCATGCTAGAAAGGAAAGATATGAGCCCAATATTTTCAAAAGAACAATAATTGCATAAGCAATGTATCATGCTAAATTAAATTCAATTAAAAATGAATTAGGCGATACTTGTCAAATGAAGATCAATCGGAATAAAGGCGAAAATCTTTTCTTTCTAAAATTTTAAAAAATATCTAAGCACATAATCAAATAAAGATATGCATAAGAACTGTAGTAAGGTTGTTTGGAAAATCAAATTGTATTTAGAGTAAGTATAATTCCTTAAACCAGTAGAAGAATAGGTGAGGTATTAGAAATAAATAGTTTTAAAATTGCATAAGAAATTTTCAATGTTTTATATAGATAAGAGCATATAGAATCAACAGCAATTTTTGTAAAATTTTCAAAATTAGTTGTAATTACTGTCAAATAAGAGAAAAACTGAATCACAATTTCTTTAAGAATGGACTCGGAAAAAGGACCTAAAAGGCACAGCGCATCAAGACAAATTCAGAGCTATATCAAGGAATACATGAATCAAGGAGTACTTGAATCAAGAAGAAGAATTTAAACAGAGAAAGATAGATACAACAAGGATTTCAAACAGCATATGCAATTAGGATCAAACAAGAATGCATAGGAGTAGAGGAATAGGATTGAAAAAAATCAAACTACTTTTCAAAAGAATTAGCAAACAAGAACTTCAAGATAGGCTAGGAAGGAACACGTTAACTCCAACAGAATTTCAAGACACATACTGAGTAACCTCGAGAAATAGTCTCTAACATTTCCAAAACCCACGATTCGCTTTACCCAAAACTCGTATATCATCTATGATAACCCATTAGTGCTCTCATATACATAATTCGCTAGTATTAAGCCGGCCAAACTTAATATCAGGAACTATGCAATGCAAGTCTAATGGCATTAATCAATAGACCGTCATGTGCATAGAGCTCTAATTCTTGTTATCCGAACAAGACCTACTACATGACAATGCTCAGAGTATGCAATTGAAGTATAGTCAGTCCATTCCTCAGGCTCTACAGGAAGGACCACTCTGATACCATAATGTAACACCCTAACTATCAAAATGTCACGCTTCCGGCTGCGCCACTCTGATAGATCAGGTATTACGACGACTCTTATAATATTTAATACTAAAAAATGAGCCTGTTTAAAACTTGAATCGAATTTAAAAAAAAAAAACAAACATCCAAACTAAAAATATAAGTTACAATACTCACAGGAAATATATATATTAATTTACAAACATCTCATATCAAAATCCTATCCCTCATATAAGACTTGTAAAATTAAAGGCGAGGGAAACATAAATACTAAAACAATATAAAAATATCGTCTGACAGAAAATAAATAATATCCTCTGAAATTCGTCGTCTGTAACCTGATAAGAAAAGATCTGTAGGGGAGTGAGAACATCATCCTCGAAAGGGTTCTCACTATAGGGTTGCAGAAGTACTATAATAGGATACACGAGATAAAATTGTTACAGTGATTAATAACCGCCTTATGCATCTTTTCAAAAGCAAAGGTTTACTATCAAGAAAATCTGAAATCTTTTCTGAAAGAGGAACTGTTCATTTCTTAAAAATTCAAAAGCCTTTCAAAAGGTTTATCTATGCTGAACCATATTAGTTTTTCATACTTTTCTAAACCATATACACAAAACTGAAACCAACCATCAGCCCATCTCTTAATCAACCACGGCCCTAGGCCCAAACAACCTAGAAAACAACCAACCACCACAGTCCAACAGAGACTTAGTCGCAAACACAAATAGGACAGTTCAAGCACAAACAAACAGTTACTGCAAGTAGAAAAATTAGCAGTTAATCACAAGTAATCACAAAGACAAACCAAGTACAATATGCACACCCAAACAAGGTCACATAGATGCATACGATGAATGCCTGTCCTAGTGGCTGATGATATCATCTGTTGGTTATAAAGCCAACCCGACAAGTTCTGGTAGCTAACTATTAGACTGTCCCTCTGTCGTGCATCCCTAACTCGAGTTATTCACAATCATAATCATAATTCACATCCAACACCCTCACTGGTGTTTATTCACGGGGTGAGCTCATCCGGAACTTTCACAGTATCCGGCCACACTTACGACATAGGGTCAGCAGATTATCGAGTCTCAACCTGGAACACATGGTGGCTAGCCACTGCTTTTACCTAGGAAAACTCGTATCTCAGATAATTGGAAGTGCAACAATCACTTTATAAGCTCAAAATCATTCATATTCATACTCAGCTATCCGGCTCATAACATATTCCACAATCAACCATAATTCATTATCATATACAGCCATTCCGGCTCATAACATATAAGCACTTCCACCATCCAACATCATCAAACTCATAAAATCATCATTCAAGCCATAAATCACTTTTTCTCAATTCAATTTACTTTGGAATCGAAAATCAATTCTTTCCAGCCTTGGCTTTAAAATTCCCATTTCACAAATCTTTTCAGGCTCATAGCCACATTTTCTCAAATGTAACTTTCTCTTTTCTAAAACAAAGTCACCCTCAGCATCGTATTTCCAGAATTCCAAAACTAGGCCAAATTAAAATCTCCTTTGAAGGATTCAAAATCTTTCATCCTAATATAGGATTCGATAATAAAATTTCTCAGTCGAGTCTCAAGACTTTACAGAAGAATAACCTATCTGAATTTCTTAAAAATTCATTAAAATTCTTAAAATCATAGATCCTTGGTTTAAGCAAATAAAAATAGAGTTTATTATAAAATTGGATCATATAAAGTACCAAGTCCCAACCCATTCCAAAGTCAATTCACTTGAAACGGAACCGATTCATTTAAATTAAAACCACTTTCAGGTTCCTCCTTAAAATCAATTCTCTGACTTCTTCCAAAATGTCACAAACGTAATTATTCAGTCAAAGTCCAATTTCCTTTAAAATCACTAAAAGCTCCTCTGAACGAAACCTTTAAGTCTAACCAAAAGTAAAAGTTCTTTTTATATTAAAAATCAATATTAAAACATAATACTGTCCTTCAGTGATTCAAATGGTAAAATAATTCATTTCTAAATAAATTGAACTCAAGACATATAGTTTACTTAAATAAATTAAGCTCGAAAACATAAATATTTTTTTAATAAATCAAATAATACAATTTCTCAAATCCAAACCTTTCTAAATAACTTTTCAAACAAAGTCTAGGATTTTTATAGAAATTTCAACAGCACCTCCCCTAAAACTTGGACTTTGCCACCCGGTTCAGGTCTCAACTAAATTATTCCACAATCCTTTTCAACAGTCTAAAATCCAAAATCAGTTCAAAATCAAGCTAAATCCAACAGTCACCTCATTTTCATATCTCAAGGAAACCGTTTCAAAATCAACTCATTATCAACCGATTAAACTAATTTCCAAAACTTTAAAGAAACAGTTCAGCAACAATTTATTTATCAAAAACCAAACAATAATCTAATCAAAACATATAATCATATTCATCCAAAGTAACCAAAGAATAAATAAGACTGGTACAATCACTAAAAGTATTTAATTCTCACACCAGTATCCATTTATAACAATTCCAGATATAAAATAGCCTTTTAGAAAAGCCCCTTCCTCAATACGGAAAACCATAACCCAAATGCGTCACAAGAACCTTCTCTCTCAACTTGAAATCACCGACAACCACAACCTCAGCTCCAAGCCACTTTCGCAGTAACCACAACAACTCTAATCGTGACATACAACAACCGAAACTCAATGTTCTAGCAATTAACGCCGCAAAACTTCAGCGTATGATAACAGAGCAGCGATTAAAGGACTCTTTAAAAGAAAAAAGCTTACCGTACTCGAGGGAACCAAGTAGCGGCAGCACCAGTGGCAGTTCCAGCAACACCAACGCCACAGCCGGTGACCAGAACGACGGCAACTCGTGATAAACTCCTAGCACAACCAGCCTTAGCAACAACTCTCATGGCAATGGTGAACTTAACGGATAAGGAAGCTGAAGCAGGGTTAGAGCTTACCAACACAGAGGACTCAGCGGCTGTTTTTGGTGATAGAGGCGACGGCAGTGTTTTTCCGGCGACAGAAGCGGCCAGAAATGGTGCAGGTCTCCCTTCTCTCTCCTCTGCTCTCGTGCTTTCTTTCTCTCTCTCTCACTCTGTGCGACCCGACGACCTCCTTCCCGGTGATACGGCGGCAGCAGGGACAACTGGGAAATACGACGACGGCGCGAACACCACAGCGGCAGCGGCGAGCTAGTTGGTGACGGGGAGGACGACGAAGGCCCCACGTTCGGCCTCTCACTCTCTTCGGTGATGGTGACTGCTCCACTCCCCCACGGCGGTACCGAAGATCAAGGACGACGACGACTCCAAGGGAGACGACAAGCAAGGACGGCGGTGGCTCCTCGTGGTGGTCGATCTCCCCTGTTCGGCAACGTCAGCAGTAGGACGGGCTTGGTGGAAGCCAGAACGACGACTGGGCAGTGACGATCGGCATGGCTTCGCCACGATGCTCCTCGCAGCTCCACAAACGGCGACAATGAATCTGATGGTGACGGGAGGCGTGACTCCCTCTTCTCTGATTCCAAGCTCTCTGTTCTCCCTCGATTCCCCATTCTCCCTTCTCTGCCTCTTCTCTCTAATTTCTGTTTCTGAAGCGTGTATTGCATTGGAGGGGTTTTGGGTGGCTGCGCGTGTTTCAAGCTTGGGGGTGGGGAGTGTTTGCTGATGGGGTGGCGGCTAGAAAGGGAAATTAGGGTTAGAGTTGTGTGTGTTGAGTTTTAGGATTAGGGTAAAATTAGGTACAAGGGTAATTTTGTAATTTCAAATAAAAATAGGGATAATATAATAATTAGAAATAAATTTTAATCCAACAATAATAATGTATAAAAATACTATTTGTTCATCAATTTCACAAATTATTTTCAATAAAATATTCAAATCCAATTATTAGAAATAATATAATTAAATTCTTTATTTTCCCAAAACAACAGTATTAATATTTTAAAATATTAATTATTTAGTCCAAATCATATAAAATTCTTATTATTTCATAACTACTAACTTTATAATTTAAATATAGAAAATAATTCAATAATTGTAAAATTGGATACTAACCTTAATTTATTTCAAATTCAATTAATCGAAACTTGTTTTACTTATCTTTAATAAAGAAATTTATGAAATTAAAGCTACAAGAAGATTGAATTTGGAATTAGCTCATGATAACCCTTTTTCAAAAGTTCTGGCTCTTACATGCCATGCCACTCTACCAAAATGGCACGCTGGGCCAAGTTTTAGGAGCCAAATTGCAAGGCCAAAAGGTGGTGTGCCATGCCCTCCCAGAGTGCCAGGCCAAGTTCAAGATAACTCCCAGGGACCAAACCAAGCATGGGCGTGCCACGCACACACCAAGTGGCACGCCTTTGACTCCCCTGCGAGAGTGGGTGTGCCATGCCACACCATGAAATGGCACACTGGGCCAAAGTCTAGTGAGCCTCCAAGTGCCATGTCTCTCTGATGAGCGGATAATTTATATGCTTTTTGGCATTGTTTTTACATAGTTTTCAGTATGATTTGATTAGTTTTTAGTATATTTTTATTAGTTTTTAAATAAAAATCACATTTCTAAACTTTACTATGAGTTTGTATGTTTTTTTTGTGATTTCAGGTATTTTCTGGCTGAAATTGAGGGACTTGAGCAAAAATCAGATTCAGAGGTTGAAGAAGGACTGCAGATACTGTTGGATTCTGACCTTCCTGCACTAAAAGTGGATTTTCTGGAGCTACAAGAGTCCAAATGGCACGATCTTAATTGAGTTGGAAAGTAGACATCCAGGGCTTTCCATCAATATATAATAGTCCATACTTTGCCCAAGTTTAGATGATGCAAACTGGCGTTCAACGCCAGCTCTCTGTCCTATTCTGGAGTTAAACGCCAGAAATAGGTTGCAAAGAAGAGTTAAACACCAGAAACAGGTTACAAACTGACGTTTAACTCCAAGGAAGACCTCTACACGTAAAAGCTTCAATGCTCAGCCCAAGCACACACCAAGTGGGCCCGGAAGTGAATTTCTGCATCATTTACTTATCTCTGTAAACCCTAGTAACTAGTTTAGTATAAATAGAACTTTTTACTATTACTTTTACAGCTCTGGACGTTTAGTTCTTAGATCATGGAGGCTGGCCATTCGGATATGCCTAGACCTTTATCACTTATGTATTTTCAACGGTAGAGTTTCTACACATCATAGATTAAGGTGTGGAGCTCTGCTGTTCCTCATGAATTAATGCAAAGTAATATTATTTTTCTATTCAATTTAAAGCCTATTTCTTATCTAAGATATACACTTGTTCTTCAACCTGAGGAAGGTGATGATCCGTGACACTCATCATCATTCTCACCTATGAACGCGTGCCTGACAACCACTTCCGTTCTACTTGCAATAGCTTAAGTGCGTATCTCTTAGCCTCCTGGTTCATGATGAATGGTTGCCTTGCCTGACAACCGAGCCTTCCATTCCATGAGATCAGAGTCTTCGTGGTATAGGCTAGAATTATTGGCGGCCATTCTTGAGATCCGAAAAGTCTAAACCTTGTCTGTGGTATTTCGAGTAGGATCCGGGAAGGGATGGCTGTGACGAGCTTCAAACTCGCGAGTGCTGGACGTAGTGACAGACGCAAAAGGATTACTGAATCCTATTCCAGTATGATCGAGAACCGACAGATGATTAGCCGTGCGGTGACAGCGCATTTTGGACCATTTTCACTAAGAGGATGGGAAGTGGCCATTGACAATGGTGATGCCCTACATAAAGCTTGCCATGGAAAGGAGTAGGAATGATTGGATGAAGACTGCAGGAAAGCAGAGGTTCAGGAGGAACAAAAGCATCTCTATACGCTTATCTGAAATTCTCACCAAGGAATTACATAAGTATTTCTATCCTATTTTATATTTTATTTATCTTTTAATTATTAAAACTCTATAACCATTTGAATCCGCCTGACTGAGATTTACAAGGTGACCATAGCTTGCTTCAAGCCGACAATCTCCGTGGGATCGACCCTTACTCACATAAGGTTTATTACTTGGACGACCCAGTGCACTTGCTAGTTAGTTGTGCGAAGTTGTGACAAAGAACTAAAA
>NC_029785.2:29419642-29462662 GCF_000816755.2 Arachis ipaensis
GATCCGAAATCCGAAAAGTCTAAACCTTGTCTGTGGTATTTCGAGTAGGATCCGGGAAGGGATGGCTGTGACGAGCTTCAAACTCGCGAACGTAGTGACCAGTGACAGTGTGCAAAAGGATAGAGAGATCCTATTCCGATGCTAGTGAGAACCGACAGATGATTAGCCGTGCGGTAGCTGCCATTGACAATGGTGATGCCCTACATAAAGCTTGCCATGGAAAGGAGTAGGAATGATTGGATGAAGACTGCAGGAAAGCAGAGGTTCAGGAGGAACAAAAGCATCTCTATACGCTTATCTGAAATTCTCACCAATGAATTACATAAGTATTTCTATCCTATTTTATATTTTATTTATCTTTTAATTATTAAAACTCTATAACCATTTGAATCCGCCTGACTGAGATTTACAAAGTGGCCATAGCTTGCTTCAAGTCGACAATCTCCGTGGGATCGACCCTTACTCACGTAAGGTTTATTACTTGGACGACCTAGTGCACTTGCTGGTTAGTTGTGCGAAGTTGTGACAAAGAATTAAGATTATGAACGTGCGTATTAAGTTTTCAGTGCCGTTACCAAGGAATGAACGATCACGATTTCTGCGCACTAAGTTTTTGGCGCCCTTGCCGGGGATTGTTCGAGTTTGGACAACTGACGGTTCATCTTGTTGCTCAGATTAGGTAATTTTATTTTAATTTTAAGTTTTTGTTTTCATTCTTTTTATTTTCGAAAAATTTTCAAAAAAAAAATATATTTTTCAAAAAAATTTAATTTATGTTCTTCAGAATTTTTAAGAAGGAATTCTAGAATTTCATGGGATATGTTGAATCCTGGCTGGCTGTAAAGCCATGTCTAAATTCTTTTGGGCTGAGGCTTCTTCTTCACATGCTTGAACTATGTATGCTGAAGCTTGGCTAGCCATTGGCCATGTCTAGTGTTTTGGACCGGAGCTTTCACTGAAAGCTTGGCTGGCTAGTAAGCCATGTCTAATTCCTGGACCGGAGTTTTAGACTAACATTGCAAGATTCCTGGAATTCCTATTAAAAATTTTGAAATCCTTATTTTCTTTTTTCAAAATAATTTTCGAAAAAAATCCAAAAAAATTAATAAATCATAAAATCAAAAATAATTTGATGTTTCTTGTTTGAGTCTAGTGTCAATTTTTAAGTTTGGTGTCAATTGCATGCTTTTAATTTTTCTTTAAAATTTCAAAAACTCATGCATGTGTTCTTCATAATCTTCAAGTTGTTCTTGATGATTTTCTATGTTTGATCTTTAATTTTTCTTGTTTTGCATCTTTTCTTGTTTCTCATATGCATTTTCAATTTGTTAGTGTCTCAACATTAAAAATTTTTAAGTTTGGTGTCTTGCATGTTTTTCTTTTCTTAAAAATTTTCAAAAATAAGTCTTGATGTTCATCTTGATCTTCAAAGTGTTCTAAGTGTTCATCTTGACATTCAAAGTGTTCTTGCATGCATTAGTTGTTTTGATTCATAATTTTTATGTTTTGTTTCAATGTAGTGTTTTTCTCTCTCATCATTAAAAATTCAAAAATAAAAAAAATATCTTTTCCTTATTCTCTCATAAATTTTCAAAAATTTGGTTTGATTTAGTCAAAAAGTTTTTAAATTTAGTTGTTTCTTATGAGTCAAATCAAATTTTCAATTTAAAAATTCTATCTTTTTCAAATCTTTTTTTTCAATTAACTACCTGACTTTCTGTTTGATTTTAAAAATTTTCTATTTCAATCATATCTTTTTCAAAACCACCTAACTAATTTTCTCTCTCTAATTTTCAAAAATCACCTTCCTCTTTTTCAAAATTCCTTTTTAATTAACTAATTGATTTAAATTTTAATTTAATTTCATTTTTCTTTTTAAAATTTTCAAATTTTAACTTTAATTTTAAATTAAAAACAAAAATATTTTTTTATTTTAATTAATTTTCGAATTCTTCCCTCTCTCATCTCCTTCTAATTATTTATTTATCTACTAACACTTCTCTTCTTCTTAAAAATTCGAACCCTCTCCCTCTTTCTGCGTTCAAATTTCTTTTCTTCTTATACTCATATAAGAAATCTCTATACTGTGACATAGAGGATTCCATATTTTCTTTTGTGTTCTCTTCTTTTTCATATGAGCAGGAATAAGGATAAGAACATTCTCGTTGAAGCTGATCCTAAACCTGAAAGGACTCTGAAGAGGAAGCTAAGGGAAGCTAAAGCACAACTCTCTGGAGAAAATTTGACAGAAATTTTCGAAAAAGAAGGAGACATGGCCGAAAATAATAACAATGCAAGGAAGATGCTTGGTGACTTTACTGCACCAAATTCTAATTTACATGGAAGAAACATCTCAATCCCTGCCATTGGAGCAAATAATTTTGAGCTAAAGCCTCAATTAGTTTCTCTGATGCAACAGAACTGCAAGTTTCGTGGACTTCCATCAGAAGATCCTTTTCAGTTCTTAACTGAATTCTTGCAGATCTGTGATACTGTTAAGACCAATGGGGTTGACTCTGAGGTCTACAGGCTTATGCTTTTCCCATTTGCTGTAAGAGACAGAGCTAGAATATGGTTAGACTCTCAACCTAAACATAGCCTGAACTCTTGGGATAAGCTGGTCATGGCTTTCTTAGCCAAGTTCTTTCCTCCTCAAAAGCTTAGCAAGCTTAGAGTGGGTGTTCAAACCTTCAAACAGAAAGAAGGTGAATCCCTCTATGAAGCTTGGGAGAGATATAAGCAACTGACCAAAAAGTGTCCTTCTGACATGCTTTCGGAATGGACCATCCCATATATTCTATGATGGTCTGTCTGAACTATCAAAGATGTCATTGGACCATTCTGCAGGTGGATCCATTCACCTAAAGTAAACGCCTGCAGAAGCTCAAGAACTCATTGACATGGTTGCAAATAACCAGTTCATGTACACTTCTGAAAGGAATCCTGTGAGTAATGGGACGCCTCAGAGGAAGGGAGTTCTTGAAATTGATACTCTGAATCCTATATTGGCTCATAATAAAATATTGACTCAGCAAGTCAATATGATTTCTCAGAGTCTGAATGGATTGCAAGCTGCATCCAACGGTACTCAAGAGGCATCTTCTGAAGAAGAAGCTTATGATCCTGAGAACCCTGCAATAGCAGAGGTGAATTACATGGGGAAACGCTATAGAAATACCTATAATCTCTCAAGGAGAAATCATCTAAATTTCTCATGGAAGGATCAACAGAAGCCTCAACAAGGCTTTAATAATGGTGGAAGAAACAGGTTTAGCAATAGCAAGCCTTTTCCATCATCCACTCAGCAATAGACAGAGAATTCTGAGTAGAATCCATCTAGCTTAGCAAATATAGTCTCTGATCTATCTAAGGCCACTTTAAGTTTCATGAATGAAACAAGGTCTTCCATTAGAAATTTGGAGGCACAAGTGGGCCAGCTGAGTAAAAGGGTCACTGAAACTCCTCCTAGTACTCTTCCAAGCAATACAGAAGAGAATCCAAAAAGAGAGTGCAAGGCCATTACCTTACTTGGTGTGGCCGAACCCAAAGAGGAGGAGGAGGACGTGAATCCTAGTAAGGAAGACCTCTTGGGACGCTCAGTGACCAATAAGGAGTTTCCCTTTGAGGAACCAAAGGAATATGAGGCTCATCTAGAGACCATAGAGATTCCATTGAACCTCCTTCTGCCCTTCATGAGCTCTGATGAGTATTCATCCTCTGAAGAGGATGACGACATTACTGAAGAGCAAGTTGCTAAGTAATACCTTGGTGCAATCATAAAGCTGAATGCCAAAATATTTGGTAATGAGACTTGGGAAGATGAACCTCCCTTGCTCACCAATGAACTAAATGCATTGGATAGGCAGAAATTACCTCAAAAGAAACAGGATCCTGGAAAATTCCTAATTCCCTGTAACATAGGCACCATGACCTTTGAGAAGGCTCTGTGTGACCTGTGGTCAGGAATAAACTTAATGCCACTCTCTGTAATGGAAAAACTTGGGATCTTTGAGGTGCAAGCTACCAGAATCTCATTAGAGATGGCAGACAACTCAAAAAAATAGGCTTATGGACTAGTAGAGGACATGCTAGTAAAGGTTAAAGGCCTTTACATCCCTGCTGATTTCATAATCCTAGACACTGGAAAGGAAGAGGATGAATCCATCATCCTTGAAAGACCCTTCCTAGCCACAGCAAGAGCTGTGATTGATGTGGAGAAAGGAGAATTGGTCCTCCAAATGAATGAGGATAACCTTGTGTTTAAAACTCAAGGATCCCCTTCTGTATCCATGGAGAGGAAGCATGAAAAGCTTCTCTCACTGCAGAGTCAACCAAAGCCCCCACAGTCAAACTCTAAGTTTGGTGTTGGGAGGCCACAACCAAACTCTAAGTTTGGTGTTGAACCCCCACATTCAAACTCTAAGTTTGGTGTTGGGAGGTCCCAACAATGCTCTGAATATCTGTGAGGCTCCATGAGAGCTCACTGTCAAGCTATTGACATTAAAGAAGCGCTTGTTGGGAGGCAACCCAATGTTATTTAATTATATCTATTTTATTTTATTATTATTTTATGTTTTTTTAGGTTGATGATCATGTGGAGTCATAAAAACTACTGAAAAATCAAAAACAAAATGAAAAACAGCTTTAAAAATAGCTCACCCTGGAGGAAGAACTTACTGGCATTTAAACGCCAGTAAGAAGTATCAAGCTGGCGTTTAACGCCAGAAAGAAGCATCAAGCTGGCGTTAAACGCCAGAAACAAGCACCAGACTGGCGTTTAACGCCAGAACAGAGCATGGAAGTGGTGTTAAACGCCAGAAACAGGCTACATCTGGGTGTTTAACGCCAAAAACAAGCAGCAAGCTGGCGTTTAACGCCAGACATGCATGCTAATGGCGTTTTACACGCCTAATTGGAGCAGGGATGTTAAGTCCTTGACCCCACAGGATCTGTGGACCCCATAGGATCCCCTCAAGATCTTTGGACCCCACAGGATCCCCACATTTTCTTCTCTCCTCTTCATACCTTTTCATAACTCTCTTCCACAAATACCCCTCACCAATCACCTCAATCACTCTACCCCATCACCTCTTTACCACTCACATCCATCCTCTCTTCCCCAAAAACCCCACCTACCTCCAAAATTCAAACTCTTTTCCCTCTCAAACCCAACCCTAATGGCCGAACCCTAAACCTTCCCCCACTCCTATATAAACCCCTCATCCCTTCTTCATTTTCACACAACACAACCCTTTCTTCTCCCCCTTGGCCGAATACACACCTCTCTCCCTCTCCTCCATTTTTCTTCTTCTTCTCCTTCTTTCTTTCTTCTTTTGCTCGGGGACGAGCAAACATTTTAAGTTTGGTGTGGTAAAAGCATAGCTTTTTATTTTTCCATAACCATTAATGGCACCTAAGGCCAGAGAAACCTCAAGAAAGAGGAAAGGGAAGGCAATTGCTTCCACCTCTGAGTCATTGAAGAGGACAAGCCCATCACTAAGAAGAGGATGGAGCAAACAAGATATCATGGACCTCAACAAGAGCATGAGAAAATTCCTCACCATAAAATCCCTGAGATACCTCAAGGGATGCACTTCCCTCCACAAAACTATTGGGAGCAAATCAACACTTCCTTAGGAGAATTAAGCTCCAACATGGGACAACTAAGGATGGAGCACCAAGAGCACTCCATCATCCTCCATGAGATTAGAGAAGATCAAAGAGCTATGAGGGAGGAGCAACAAAGACAAGGAAGAGACATAGAGGAGCTCAAGAGCACCATTGGTTCTTCAAGAAGAGGAAGACGTCACCCTCACTAAGGTAGACCCATTTCTTAATCTCCTTGTTCTTATTTTCATGTTTTTCGTTTACTATGCTTTATGTTTATTTATGTTTGTATCTTTATTACATGATCATTAGTGTTTAAGTGTCTATGTCTTAAAGCTATGAATGTCCTATGAATCCATCACCTCTCTTAAATGAAAAATGTTTTAATTACAAAAGAACAAGTACATGGTTTCGAATTCATCTTTGAAACTAGTTTAATTATTTTGATGTGGTGACAATACTTTTTGTTTTTTGAATGAATGCTTGAACAGTGCATATGTCTTTTGAATTTGTTGTTTATGAATGTTAAATATGTTGGCTCTTGAAGAATGATGAAAAAGGAGAAATATTATTGATAATATGAAAAATCATAAAATTGATTCTTGAAGCAAGAAAAAGCAGTGAAGAACAAAGCTTGCGAAAAAAGAGATGCCAAAACTATTCAAGAGGCAAAAAGCTACTAGTCCCGCTCATCTGATTGGAGCTAAGTTTCATTGATATTTTGGAATTTATAGTATATTCTCTTCTTTTTATCCTATTTGATTTTCAGTTGCTTGGGGACAAGCAACAATTTAAGTTTGGTGTTGTGATGAGCAGATAATTTATACGCTTTTTGGCATTGTTTTTACATAGTTTTCAGTATGATTTGATTAGTTTTTAGTATATTTTTATTAGTATTTAAATAAAAATCACATTTTTGGACTTTACTATGAGTTTTTGTATTTTTCTGTGATTTCAGATACTTTCTGGTTGAAATTGAGGGACTTGAGCAAAAATCAGATTCAGAGGTTGAAGAAGGACTGCAGATGCTGTTGGATTCTGACCTCCCTGCACTCAAAGTGAATTTTCTAGAGCTACATGAGTCCAAATGGTGCGCTCTCAATTGCGTTGGAAAGTAGACATCCAGGGCTTTCCATAAATATTTAATAGTCCATACTTTGCCCGAGTTTAGATGATGCAAACTGGCATTCAACGCCAGCTCTCTGCCCTATTCTGGAGTTAAACGCCAGAAACAGGTTGCAAAGCAGAGTTAAATGCCAGAAACAGGTTACAAACTGGCGTTTAACTCCAAGGAAGACCTCTACACATGAAAGCTTCAATGCTCAGCCCAAGCACACACCAAGTGGGCCCGGAAGTGAATTTCTGCATCATTTACTTATCTCTGTAAACCGTAGTAACTAGTTTAGTATAAATAGTACTTTTTACTATTACTTTCACAGCTCTGGACATTTAGTTCTTAGATCATGGAGGCTGGTCATTCGGCCATGCCTGGACCTTTATCACTTATGTATTTTTAATGGTAGAGTTTCTACACACCATAGATTAAGGTGTGGAGCTCTGCTGTTCCTCATGAATTAATGCAAAGTACTATTATTTTTCTATTCAATTCAAAGCCTATTTCTTATCTAAGATATACACCTGTTCTTCAACCTGAGGAAGGTGATGATCCGTGACACTCATCATCATTCTCACCTATGAACGCGTGCCTGACAACCACTTCTATTCTACTTGCAATAGCTTAAGTGCGTATCTCTTAGCCTCCTGGTTCATGACGCATGGTTGCCTCGCCTGACAACCGAGCCTTCCATTCCATGAGATCAGAGTCTTCGTGGTATAGGCTGGAATTATTGGCGGCCATTCTTGAGATCTGGAAAGTCTAAACCTTATCTGTGGTATTCCGAGTAGGATCTGGGAAGGGATGGCTGTGACGAGCTTCAAACTCGCGAGTGCTGGGTGTAGTGACAGACGCAAAAGGATTACTGAATCCTATTCCAGTATGATCGAGAACCGACAGATGATTAGCCGTGCAGTGACAGCGCATTTTGGACCATTTTCACTGAGAGGACGGGAAGTAGCCATTGACAACGGTGATGCCCTACATAAAGCTTGCCATGGAAAGGAGTAGGAATGATTGGATGAAGACAGTAGGAAAGCAGAGGTTCAGGAGGAACAAAAGCATCTCTATACGCTTATCTGAAATTCTCACCAAGGAATTACATAAGTATTTCTATCCTATTTTATATTTTATTTATCTTTTAATTATTAAAACTCTATAACCATTTGAATCCGCCTGACTGAGATTTACAAAGTGACCATAGCTTGCTTCAAGCCGACAATCTCCGTGGGATCGACCCTTACTCACGTAAGGTTTATTACTTGGACGACCCAATGAACTTGCTGGTTAGTTGTGCGAAGTTGTGACAAAGAATTAAGATTATGAACGTGTGTATTAAGTTTTCAGCGCCGTTACCAAGGAATAAACGATCACGATTTCTGCGCACCACTCTCCTACCAAGTGCCACGCCCATGCCTCACTTCCTTGGGCCAAGCTCCAATGACCACCAATGTACCTTGGCGTGCCACTCCACTTTCACCAAGTTTCACGCCAACTCTCCAAGCCCAAGACAAAGTGCCATGATTTCAAGAAAGCAAATGTCGAATTTTGAATATCAAGTTCAAGGAGAATATCACCTTTAGTTGAGATTGATTAGGAAAGATTTTATTTGATTTTGTTTTGAATTTAAAAGTTAGGTTTATGTTTGAATATAAATAAGTCCAAGGAATTCCATCGAAGGACATCCCACCTTAGCTTATCTAAATTTTAATCTCTGTTTTTTTTTTCTGCATCATGAGTGACTAACTCTCTTCTGTTAAGGTTAGGAGCTCTGTTTATCTTTTCATGGAGTATTAATCTAAGTGTTCATTTTATTTTGAGGTTTACGCTTTGATTTATTTTATGATTGAGTTTTTGTTGTTCATCCCTAAAGATTAGAATTGTTGAAAAATATTCTAAATCCATTTTGGATTCTAGTATTATTTTGGGTAATTTAATATTGAAATTAGCTTGAAAACTCTTTCTCATGACTTTTAAACTCAACTAAGAATAGTGTTTTAAAAGATGTGCGACTTTATAATTTCTCATGATCTTCAATTGGTTTAGAACTAGTTTGAATAAGTGACATATAATTCAACCTAGGATCACTCTTGAATTTTATGTGAATATAAATCGCAATTGTGCTTAACCTCTTTTCTTGAATAATGGACTAAGAAATTAGCGGTTAATTAATAAGTTAAGAGAAATTAAATTACTAAGGAATTGTAATTTGATTATTTATGATTTGTCGTGAATTGATCTTTGCATGCCTCGAAATAAATAAAGCATAAGGATTTTTTTCCTAGAGAGTGAACATCTCCAAAACCTTAACATTCACATCATTATTGTTTTTCATCTCATTGCCTTGCTTATCTTGCTTCTATTACACGTTTCAATTTTCTGATTCCTCTGTTTTCAATTGTCTAATTACTACTAATCAATTAATCATTACTTGCTCAGTCTATTAATCCTCGCGGGAACAATACCCACTCACCGTGGTATTACTTGATACGATTCGGTGCACTTGTCGAGTTGGTTTTTACACCATCAAGTTTTTGGCGCCATTGCCAGGAATTAATTGAGATTGACAACAAACCAGTTAAATGATTCTCTAAGTTATACTTTTATTATTTTATTTTCACCTCACCTGAAATTTTCTTCACTATGATATTGGGAATTCTAATTTCACTTGTTGTTTATGTATTTTTTATGCAACGCAATAAAGACAAGGAACCTCTCCAGTACGATCCAGAAATAAAACTCACTCTATTTTGATTAAGAAATAAATCTAGAGCTAGGAGAGAAGAAGAGGAGAAGATGGCAGACGATCCAAATAGTCAGGCCTAATGTGCAAGCGAACATTTTTGAATTGAAGCCCTCGCTCATCCAATTGGTGCAACAAGGTCAATTTTGGTGGGAATCCTCAAGAAGATCCAAACATGCACATATCCAGCTTCCTACAAATATGTAACACAGTCAAGAGTGGTGCACGAATCCCCACACTTCGTACAACTGTACCAGCAAGCGCACTGGGTCGTCCAAGTAATACCTGAGCGAGTCAGGGCTGATCCCACGAGGATTGTGGTTTGAAGCAAGCTATGGTTATCATGTAGATCTTAGTCAGGTGAGTAGGAGATGTAGGTATGTTGTTTAAAAGCATAAAAGAAAATAAAGAGAAAAGGTTACTCAAAACTCAGAAGTTGTGTAAACTATGATAAGAAGGTGGTTAAGGCTTGGAGATGCTTTGTCCTTCTGGATTAACTCTGGTCTTACTGTCTTCTTCATCTGTGAATGATTTTTTCTATTGCAGGCTGTATGTGATTGATGCCGTACGGGCGCGGTCGTCAATGCTCTTCCAGATCTGAACCCCAGGGTTAGTGTGGATCCATTCTGATTGAGGGTGAAGCTCCTGCAGTCCATTCTCCTTAATGACCCTACTCAAAATGCCACTGACAAGGTCGAATCTTTCGGATCAGAGAATGCTGCGCCTTTAGGTTCTAGCCTCTACCACAGAGACTCTAATCTCCCCATAGCTCGGCTGAACTGGTGTCTCGAGAAGTCCCCAACGAAGTCGTGGATTAGCCGTCTAAGAGATGTATAATCAAGATGGTGGTTCAATGCTTTCCAGTTACGTATTCACACGAACCCAAGAAGAACACGGGTGGTTGTTAGGCACGCGGTCTTATAATGAAGAACGAAGATGATTGTCACGGGTCATCCCATTCATCAAATTGAAGAATGAAAATACATCTTAGAATTGAATCAAACACGGATTGAAGAGAAACATCAATACTTTTATTAATCCATAAAACTCAGCAGGGCTCCTCCCCTCAACCTAGGAGGTTTAGAAACTCATACTGATAGAAAATACAATCATAAACGTGTAAAGTGTGTATCCTCCCCTTGATGAGAGGTGTAAAAATCCTTAAATAGTAAACTAATGACTAAGGATTATATTAAGAAGAGTAAAAAAGTCTTTTAGTGCTAAAATTCACTTTCGGGGCCCACTTGGTGAGTGTTTGGGCTGAGCTTTGATGAGATTCACATGCTAGGAGGCTTCTAGGGTGTTGAACGCTGGCTAGGGGATCCTTTATGGGCTTTGGATGCTAGTCTCTTCTCCTTTGGGCGCTGGATGGTGCGTACGATCCCCACACTTTCGTACAGCAGTGCCAACAAGTGTACTGGGTTGTCCAAGTAATACCTAAGCGAGTCAGGGTCGATCCCACAGAGATTGTGGTTTGAAGTAAGCTATGGTTATCTTGCAGGTCTTAGTCAAGCAGATCAGAAGGTTTATATGTTTTCATTCATAAAGAGAAACTATTTAATGCAAAAATAAAGAAAAAGAGGTAGAAAATACTAATAGGAATAGGGTTAAGGATTGGAGTTGCTTCGTCTTTCTGAATTAACTATGGTACTACTGTCTTCTCTGCTTGTGAGTGATCTTCTTCTATGGCAGGTTGTATGAGATCAAAGCCATTGCCCATGGTCATTGATCTCCTCTGCTCTAGATCAAATGCCATTTCCTGTGGTCCTTAAATCTGACGGAGGGTAAAGCTTTAGCAGTTCATTCTCTTGGTGATCCTACTCAAAATGCCACAGACAAGGTCGAATCTTCCAGATCAGAGAGTGTTGCTTCTATGGATTCTAGCCTATACCACAGGGACCCTAATCTTCTTGGAAATCGGTTGAACTGGTGTCTCGAGAAGTCCCCAATGAAGTCGTGGATTAGCCGTCTGAGAGATGTATAAACATAGCTGTTGGCTCGTGCTTTCCGACCAAATATTCACACGAACCCAAGTAGACAGGGGTGTTTGTCAGGCACATTCATTTTAATGTGATGAACAGAGCTCATTGGTTAGATCATCCTATTCACCACGATGAAAATTGGATTATACATCTTAGCGATAGATCAAACATGGATCGAAGAAGAAACAATAATACTTTTATTAATTCATAGGACTCAGCAGGGCTCCTCCCCTCAACCTAGGAGGTTTAGAAACTCATACTGAAGTAAAACATAATGTAAAACTCGAAAATAGCATAAAGAGGTCTGATTTACATAAACATAATCCCTTAAATACTAAACAGATGACTAATAAGGGTAAAATAGTCTATTTAGTGCTAAAATTCACTTCTGGGGCCCACTTGGTGAGTGTTTGGGATGAGCTTGATGAGATCCACGTGCTATGAGATCTCTTGGACATAGAACGCCAGCTAGGGGGTCCTCTTTGGGCGTTTGTACATTGGTCTCTACTCTTTGGGCGCTGGACACCTGGAAGGGGGCATGTAGCTGGCGTTGGACGCTAGTTTTGGGCCTTCTAATCCAAAGAAAAGTATGGACTATTATATATTTCTAGAAAGCTCTGGAAGTAAGCTTTTCATAGCCATTGATAGCGCTACATTTGGACTTCTGTAACTCCAGAAAAGCTCTTCCAAGTGCAGGCAGGTCAGATCTTGACAACATATGCAGTGATTTCTCTGTCTCTGAATCAAACTTCTGCTCTAACTCCTCAATTTCAGCCAAAAAATACCTGAAATTGTAAAAAAAATACAAAAAACTCATAGTAGAATCTAAAAATGTGAATTTAACACTAAAACCTATAAAAACATACTAAAAACTAAATAAAAACTACTCAAAACTATATGAAAATGATGCCAAAAAGTGTATAAAATATCCGATCATCACAACACCAAACTTAAACTGTTGCTTGTCCCCAAGTAACTAAAAACACAGTAGGATAAAAAGAAAATTAAGATACAATAAATTTCTAAGTTTCAAATGAAGCTTAGTTACAATTAGATGAGCGGGACATAGCAGCTTTTTGCTTCTAAATAGTTTTGGCATCTCACTATCCATTGAAACTCAGAGAGGTTGGCATCTTTAGGAACTTAGAATCCAGATGATATTATTGACTTTCCTAGTTAAGCTTATTTTGATTCTTGAACACAGATTTCAGAGTCTTGGTCGTGACCCTAAGTACTTTGTTTTCCAGTATTACCACCGGATACAATAATGCTACAGACACTTTGACTAGGTGAACCTTTTCAGGTTGTGACTCAACTTTGCTAGAGTCTCCAGATAGAGGTGTCCAAAGTTCTTAAGCACACTCTTTTTGCTTTGGACCACGACTTTAACCGCTCAGTCTCAAACTTTTCACTTGATACCTTCATGCCACAAGTACATGGTTAGGGACAACTTGGTTTAGCCACTTAGGCCAGGATTTTATTCCTTTGGGCCATCCTATCCATTGATGCTCAAAGCCTTGGGTCCTTTTATACCCTTGCCTTTTGGTTTAAAGGGTTATTGGCTTTTTCAATCTGCCCTCCTTTTCCTGCACTTTTGGGCAGTAATGGATTTTTCTGCTTTTTATTTTTTTTTCTTTTTCTTTTTTCGCCATTTTTCTTTCTCTTTTTTTCGCATGCATATAATTTTTTTTTTGCAATATGCTTTTTCTTTTGCTATTTTTTCTTACTTCAAGAATCAATTTTTAGATTTTTTTAGATTATCAATAATATTTTTCCTTTTTCCTTATTCTTTTAAGAGTCAACATTCTAAAATTCCAACTTCAAATATGCACTGTTTAATCATACATTCAGAAAATAAAAGCAAATGACACCACATCAACATAATTAAACTATTCTTATTTTAAACTTGAAATTCATGCATCTCTTAATTCTTTATAGAAAATTTTATTTAAGCAAGTTGAGAGATATATGGAACATTTTACAACTTAAAGACATCAATGCAAATGATCATGCAACTAGAACAAGAGAACAGATAAATGGACAGATAGAAAACAGAAAAATAACAGGAAATGGGTGTAAAAGAGAACGAATCCACCTTTAAGGGTGGCTTCTAGTGCTCCTCCTTGAGGATCCAATGTGATGCCTGATCTCTTCTATGTCATCCCTTTGTCTTTGTTGAGGCGGTTGCACAGGCTCTTGTGCATGCTTCCTAGTTTGCTCCATCCTCTTCTTCCATACTTAAGAGTCGTAGAGGTAAAAAAGCAAAGCTTTTGCAACACCAAACTTAAGAGTTTTGCTCATCCTCGAGCAAAGTAGAAGAAGGTGGGGTAGGTGGAGTTTCTGTGGAACCTACAGGTCCTGAGAGGTTAGGAATTCCAGATTCCCTGCCCTCTTGCACTTGGTGTTTGAACACCCAGGGACTGCTCCCTGGCTGGGGTTCAATGCCAGCAATGCTGCCCATGAGAGGTGTTGAACGCTGATAAACCCCGATTATGTTATTTATCTTTTGCTTAATTTGGGTGGTTTTATCAACTTTTCTCACATTTATTCAATGAAATAGCATGGTTTTGCAATTCTCCCTTGATTTGTGCTTCAATGTGAAAACATGCTTTTTAGGCCCTAAAGTTGGTGATTTTAATTCACTTTAATTCCATTCGATGTCTTGATATGTTTCTTGAGTAATTTCAGGTTCATAAGGCAAGTATTGGATGGAAGAAGTGAGAAGAAAAGCATGCAAAGTGGGAGAACTCATGAAGAAATGAAGGAACTGTAAAGCTGTCAAGCCTACCCTCTTTACACTCAAACAACCATAACTTGAGCTACAGAGGTCCAAATGAGTCGGTTCTAGTTGCGTTGGAATGCTAACATCCGGGGCTTCGAAATGATATAAAATTTGCCATATGTTGCTTCGCGTTCAGGGGCGCGCACGCGCCATGTACGCGTGCCCTCCGATGGAGCTGCGTGGGTCCACTTTTTGCACTTCGTTGGGGGCGATTTCCAGCTCATTTTGGGCCCAATCTAACTCATTTCTGATGCTATTAAACCCAAGGATTAAAGAGAAAATGAACCAAGTAGTCATAGTTTAGTTTTCATGATGTTTTAGGATAGAATTCTAGAGAGAGAGGCTCTCTCCTCTCTCTAGATTTAGGATAGAAATTAGGGTAAAGTTAGGTTAATCACTCTCAATTTTTTCTTTCAATTCTTGTTTTGATTTTAATTCTCATTATATTTTAGTGTTCCATTGTCTTAATCTTCTTAGTTTCTCTTGTTAATTTCGTATTTTGCTCTCTTATGTTGATGAACAATTGTTGGATCTTGATTTCTCTTAATGCAATTTTATGTTTCCATGTCTCTTTTATGTTGATCTTGATTGTTATTATTGATTTCTTGCTTATGTTAGTTATGGGTTTCATTAATTCTAGCATTTTGTGATGTTTACTTTTCTTACACTCTAGATGTTTGATAAAATGTTTCCTCTAGTTTTTGAGTAGTTTCCTTTGCTCTTGGCCTAGGCTAAGGGAATTGAGTGACCTTGAGTCATTGGGTCTCAATGATTTGGTGATTTGAGAACCCTTGGTAATCAATTTGATACTCATTGACACTAACCCACTACTAATCTAATTAGTAGATAGGTTGGAACTTATGGGTTGATGTGATCAAACCTATTTGACGTACTTCAAGCTTAGGAGTAGATATTACATACTTAAAGCTTTTGGAAGTAGACTTAATGGGTTGGTCCCTCACAATTATCAATATTTGGCATGTAAACAAGGATGGTGATCTCAATTTCCCATGTCTTAGCCAAGAGTATTTTTCTTTCTTTTATTAGTTAATTGTTCATTTACTTTTCTTGCCATTTATTTTCTTGTCAAACTACAAAATCAAACCCCCTTGCATCTTCATAGCCAATAATTGATCACTTCATTGCAATTCCTTGTGAGACGACCCAGAGTTTAAATACTTCGGTAAATTTTCATTTGGGGTTTGTACTTGTGACAACTCAAATTTTTTATGTGAGAATTGTTTGTTGGTTTAGAACTATGCTTACAACGAAGTTCTTATTCCTATAAGAGAAATTCTAGACCACACGACAAAACTCATTATCAAAATGGCGTCGTTGATGGGGAGTTGCAATGGTGTTATGTTATTGGCTATTGTGAATATTGTGAATATGTTTGTCTTTTGCTTATTTGTTAGTTTTTGTTAGCTCTAGGATTTATTGCTTATTCTTTATAGCTTTTGTTTTTATTGGCTATCATGAATTCTCATCCTCACTTTGGCTATGAGTTTGGTTCAAATTATGTTGTAGGGAATAGAAGCTTCAATGGGGATATGCATCAAGGATTTGGGAATCAAAGATGGGAGGAGCCTCAAGGGATTGATCAACCTTCTTGGCAACAATAACCTCCGGATTCTTATGGGTATAATTCTAATCCTAATTCATATCAATCTAATGGATGTGGTGACCCTTATTGTGATTGTCAACAACCACCACCACATGCCTATGAACCACCCCCTTAACATGGTTTTAAACCACCTTACACACAAGCTCCATACCACCAAACACCCCCATATGACCCTAATCCTTATCCATCATAGCAACCATCTTATGAACCATATGAACCACACATGGAACCACCACCATTCCAACACAATTACTCTCAAGAACCACCTCAATATACACCACCTTCATACCCTTACTAAGATGAACCAACTTCCAATTATGAACCTTTCTTCCCAAAAAATGAACATTCTCTTCCACCATCACCTCCCGATGAAGCCCCCATGCAAGAACTAGGAGATCTTAACCCTCAATTCCAAAGGCAACAAGAGGTGATGGAAAAGAAGTTTAAGGAGCTAGTAGCCAAGATGGCTATCCTAGTAGAAGCTGTTAGCAATATGGCCTCCTTCCAACTAAGCCTAAGCAACCAAGGCACTCCCAATGACGAATGTGGAGAAGCAATTAAGGAGCATAGTGAGGGAGCGAGTTTAAAGCTTCAAGGTGAAGAAGAGGAGTTGAAGCAAGAATTGTCACAAGAGGAGGAAGTTAAGATAATTGAGCCGGAAGGAGTGGTTGAAGACCTAGGAGATGTTGGAAGTCCATGGGAATGTAGAATTAGAGAGCCCTCATCCAAGATGCTTGATGTTGATGTTGAGGAGGGTGTACAACCTCCAAAGCATATCATGATTGAAGACTTTGAAGAGGTTAATCAAGAGATGGATTCAATCATTGAGGAGTTCCTATCTACAATTGAATCCTCTCCCATTGGGCTTGAAATTGAGATCAAAAAAGAAGATGCACAACCTTCCATGCCCTTGGTAAGCAATGAAGAAGAGATTGAATTGGAAGAAAGCTACCAAGAGGAAGAGGTTGAAATTGAAGAAGCTTGTAAAGAGGTGGAGGTAGTCAAAGAAAAGCACAAGGGAGTGGAACTTGCAAGATCATTAGAACCACCCCTTCCTAAGTCACCATCCAATACAACATTCAAGTGGATAAAATTCTTATCCCTAAGCTCTAATTTCTCACTTGAATATGGTTTGCTTGAGACGGATGGGCAACTTAGAGCTCTTTATGGAGTCAAGAGTAGGAGAGAGTTGTGTAGTGGTTGGAAATACCATTCTAAGTTCATGATGGTTGCATGCTCAAAGTCTAAGTATAATGGTTGGTATAGTTCTCAACTAAAGGGGTCTAGGAAGATGGTTTGGTGTTTACTTGAGAATTCGGATCACTTCTCACCCAATTAGAATCATGATGATCAATTTGAAGATGGGTGTCAAAACAAAGTGTGGGATCCCGGATCGCACAAGGAAAATCAATTTTGGGAGCCCATGGGTTGTGTGGAACTCCATCAAGGCTTGGAGTTATCATCTTTGAAGACTAAAGCTTATTGGAGATTCAAGCATTGGTGGATGTTCAAGGATAGCTTCAAGCACAAGCCACCTTAAGAGGAGCTCCCCATAAGTC
Source organism: Arachis ipaensis (assembly GCF_000816755.2). NCBI lineage: Eukaryota > Viridiplantae > Streptophyta > Magnoliopsida > Fabales > Fabaceae > Arachis > Arachis ipaensis. Next base: position 29,437,054 of record NC_029785.2, read on the forward strand.
CAACTTAAGGACAATAAACAAAAGTGCTAGGTGGGAGACACCCCACCATGGTAAATTCTTTTCATTTTTTTCCTTTTGTACATATTGGTAATTAGTTTATTTTCATGTTTTGTTGAGTTTTTTGAGTATAATTGGTAGTTTAGTAGGTTAAATAAGGTTTTAGGGTGTTTGGGTAGCTGTTTGGAGGTTTGGAATGCTTGGATTGGTGCAAGAACATGGAAAAATTTTGAAAAACAGAGCATCAACCCGCGCGTGCGCGCACCTGGCGCGTACGCGCGCCTCAAGCATTTTCAACCATCCACGCAGGCGCGCCATGTGCACGGACGCATGGATTGCAAAATCTCACCCCTCCATACATTGACCCGAGAGTTGCGTCTACACTGCGCCAGCACCATGCCTGAAGCACAAACCACCCGCGCGTGCGCGCACCTGTCGCGTACGCGTCCTTCAAGCTAATCGCGCAATGCGCGCAGACGCACGCTGTGCGCGTGCGTGCCGATAGCGCCACCTGCCCTCCTGGTACATGTTTCAGAGAGTTATGCCCAGTTTGTGCCTATTATGTGCCTGAGACCCACGCGTGCGCGCACCTTGCGCGTACGCGCCCTTCGGCCAACTGCGCATTGGTGCATACGCGTCCGCGCCGGTAAAAAAAAAAGAGAAAAGAGTTTTTTTTTTCTCATCTTCCATTTTTCTTTATCCATTGCATTCGTATACTTTTATTCTTTGCATTTTCATTTTGTTTTTATAGCCTGTTTTTGCTTTCCTTTTTGAGCTTTTTATTTGAATAATGGTATTGAATTTTCTTACTCAAATGTTGAGAATCTCTTGATTAATCTTGGTGCTTCTTGACTTGTTTGATATTGTTAGGTGATGAAACTTTTAAATCAATGCTTAATCTTGTATGACTCTTATATTCTTTGTGCATTGATATGAACTTGCATGTCTTTCATGACCCACTCTTTCTTCTTTGAACTTGATGCTTTTGAGTATTCTTCATGCCTTGACTTTACTCTTGCATCAAGTGTTAGTTAATATGCCCTTTGCCTATATTATTTTTTCACTCACATGTTGTAGCTACCATGTAGTAGAGAACCTTACTCTTATTTGGCATTAGCCCCTGCCTATGTTCTATTTGCTTCGCTATCTTTGTTATAGGCTTAATTTTCTTTCTTTTTTTCTCCTTTTAGGTTGGCCACCAAGAAGAAAAGCATTGGAAAAGCTTCTGAATGGGGCAACAAACAAGCTCACTGATGAGCGGATATTTTATACGCTTTTTGGGGGTGATTTCATGTAGTTTTTAGTATGTTTTAGTTAGTTTTTAGTATATTTTTATTCGTTTTTAGGCAAAATTCATATTTCTGGACTTTACTAGGAGTTTGTGTGCTTTTCTATGATTTCAGGTATTTTCTGGCTGAAATTGAGGGATCTGAGCAAAAATCTAATTCAGGCTGAAAAAAAGACTGCTGATGCTGTTGGATTCTGACCTGCTTACACTCAAAATAGATTTTCTGGAGCTACAGAAGTTCAATTGGTGCGCTTTCAATTGTGTTGGAAAGTATACATCCAGGGCTTTCCAGCAATATATAATAGTCCATACTTTGCTCAAAGATAAACGACGTAAACTGGCGTTTAACGCCAGTTCCATGTTCCATTCTGGCGTTAAACGCCAGAAACAGGTTACAAGTTGGAGTTAAACGCCCAAAACAGGTTACAACCTGGCGTTTAACTCCAGAAACAGCCTAGGCACGTGCAAAGCTCAAGTCTCAGCCCTAGCACACACCAAGTGGGCCCCGAAAGTGGATTTCTGCACTATCTATCGTAGTTTACTCATTTTCTGTAAACCTAGGTTACTAGTTTAGTATTTAAACAACTTTTAGAGATTTATTTTGCACCTCATGACATTTTACACGTTTCATATTGTATTTCTGACAGCATGAGTCTCTAAACCCCATGGTTGGGGGTGAGGAGCTCTGCTGTGTCTCGATGAATTAATGCAATTACTTCTGTTTTCTATTCAATCACGCTTGTTTCTGTTCTAAGATACTCGCTTGTACTTAACCGTGATGAATGTGATGATCCGTGACACTCATCACCATTCTCAACCTATGAACACGTGCCTGACAACCACTTCCGTTCTACTTTAGATTGAGTGTGTATCTCTTAGCCTCTTGGTTCATGATCAGAGTCTTCGTGGTATATGCTAGGATTATTGGCGGCCATTCCTGAGATCCGAAAAGTCTAAACCTTGTCTGTGGTATTCCGAGTAGGATCTGGGATGGGATGACTGTGACGAGCTTCAAACTCATGAGTGCTGGGCGTAGTGACAGACGCAAAAGGATCAATGGATCCTATTCCAACATGAGTGAGAACCGACAGATGATTAGCCGTGCGGTGACAGCGCATTTGGACCATTTTCACTGAGAGGACGGATGGTAGCCATTGACAACGGTGATTTACCAAGATACAGCTTGCCATTGAAGGAGCCTTGCGTGCGTGAAGAAAAAGACAGTAGGAAAGCAGAGATTCGAAAGACAGAGCATCTCTAAATCCTCAATCTGTTCTCCATTACTGCATAACAAGTATTATTTAATTTATGCTATTTAATCTTCATAAACCCAATCACTTTTATTACTAATCTCCTGACTAAGAATTACAAAATAACCATAGCTTGCTTCAAGCCAACAATCTCCGTGGGATCGACCCTTACTCACGTAAGGTATTACTTGGACGACCCAGTGCACTTGCTGGTTAGTTGTGCGGAATTGCAAAAGTGTGATTGTGATTTCGTGCACCAAGTTTTTGGTGCCGTTGCCGGGGATTGTTCAAGTTTGGACAACTGACGGTTTATTTTGTTGCTTAGATTAGGAAAATTTTTTCTTTTTGGTTTAGAGTCATTAACATTGAGTCTTCTATTATTGTTTTTAGTTAAAAATTTTAAAATCCTTATTTTCTTTTTCTATAATTATTTTCGAAATTTTTTTAAAACCAATAACTTCTTAATTTAGTCTTCTGTTTGAGTTTAGTTTTATGTTTTAAGTTTGGTGTCAATTGCATGATTTTATTTTTCTTTCAATTTTTCAAATTACGTGTTCTTAATTCTTTATTGATCTTCAAGTTGTTCTTGTTTATTTTCCTTGTTTGATCTTTAGTCTTTCTTGTTTTGTGTCTTTCTTTGTTTTTCTTATGCATTTTCGAATTATTAGTGTCCAAAATATAAAAAATTTTAAGTTTGGTGTCCTTTGTGTCCTTATTTCCTTAAAAATTTTCAAAATTTGTTCTTGGTGTTCATCTTGATCTTCAAAGTGTTCTTGGTGTTCATCTTGACATTCAAAGTTTTCTTGTTTGCTTTCCTTATTTTGATCTAAAAATTTTAAGTTTGGTGTCATTTTACTGTTTTTCTCTTTCCTTATTAAATTCAAAAATATTTTTTTCCCTTTATTTTAATTAAATTTTTGAAATTTCCCTTTAAAAATTCAGATTTTTATTTTAAAATTTTTATCTTATCTTTGTTTTAAATTTCAAAATTCAAATCTTTTTCAAAAAAAAAAATAGTTTTTCTCTGTTTAATCCTTGCATTTGTTGAATGTGTCTATGTTTTTGTGAATAGTTGCTCCTTTGAGTCTTTCTTTCTAAAATATTTTCAAAAATAATTTTTCTTTGATTAAATCTTGTGTCAAGTTTTAAGTTTGGTATTTTCTTGTTAGTTTTTATTTAATTTTCGAAAATTTATTTTTGGTTTTCTAAAAATTTTAAGTTTGGTGTTCTTTTTTTATGTTCTTGAGTCCTTTGAGTCTTTGAACTTTTGTTCTTGTGAATCTTCAAGGTGTTCTTGAGTCTTTCTTGTGTTTTGATCTTAAAATTTTTATGTTTGGTGTTCCTTGGTATTTTTCCTCTAAATTTTCGAAAATAAGGAGCATTAGATCTAAAAATTTTAAGTTTTGTGTCTTTTTATTGTTTTTCTCTTTCTTCATTAAGATTCAAAAATAAAAAAATATCTTTTTCTCATTCCACTCATAATTTTCGAAAATTTTGCATTAAATTAGTCATCAATTTTAAAAAAATCAAATCTTTTTAAATTGTTTTTCAATCATTTCTTTTCAATCATACTTTTTTTTTCAAAACTTCCTAACCACTTTCCCTCTCTTTAATTTTCGAAAATCATATCCAAAATTTTTCAAATCTTTTTAATTAATTAGCCATTTTAGTATTCGAATTTTTTTATTTTCTTTATTTTGCTTTTTCTTTTAGTTTTCGAAACTTATACTTTATTTTCCAATTATTTTGTTTCTTTATTTTAATTCGATCTATCTTTAACTAAATAAAAAAATAATATATTTTAATTACAATCCACATCATCTCCCTTTCTCCATCATGGACTTAAGTGGAAATGAACAGTCCAGAAGGACTCTGGGGTCATATGCTAACCCCACTACTGCTGCATATGGGAGTAGTATCTGTATACCCCCCATAAGAGCCAGCAGTTTTGAGCTAAACCCTCAGCTCATTATCATGGTACAGCAAAATTGCCAGTATTCCGGTCTTCCACAAGAAAAACCTATTGAGTTTCTGGCACAGTTCTTACAAATTGCTGACACAATACGTGATAAAGAAGTAGATCAGGATGTCTACAGATTATTACTGTTTCCATTTGCTGTAAAAGATCAAGCTAAGAGGTGGTTAAATAACCAAACCACAGCAAGCATAAGGACATGGAAACAGTTATCAGACAAATTCCTGAATCACTATTTCCCTCCAAAAAGGATGACACAGCTAAGGCTGGATATCCAAGGCTTTAAACAAGGGGATAATGAATCTCTCTATAATGCCTGGGAGAGGTATAGAGAGATGCTAAGGAAATACCCCTCTGAAATGTTTTCAGAATGGGTGCAGTTAGACATCTTTTACTATGGGCTTACAGAAAAAGCCCAGATGTATCTAGACCACTCAACTGGTGGATCTATACATATGAGAAAAACAATTGAAGAGGCTCAAGAGCTCATTGATACAGTTGCCAAAAATCAGCACCTGTACTCAAGTAGTGAATCCTCCATGAAAAAAGAAGCTAAGGCAGTATCAACTGACTTTAGTCCTCAGGAACAAGTTGCTGAACTCAATTAGCAACTATCTTCTATAACAAGGCAGTTAGCAGAATTCAAGGAGATGCTACAAGAAACCAAAAATGCTAACAAGGATATGGAATCACAATTGAATCAGACAAAACAGTAGTTATCAAAATAGATAACAGAGGAGTGCCAAGCAGTTCAATTAAGAAGTGGAAAAACATTAAATATCTCAACTCAAAGCAGCAAAAAGCCAAGAAAGGAACAGTTGACAGAGGATGAGCAACCTGCTACCCAAAATCCCTCTAAGGACAGTAAGAGCCCAGAGAGGAATAAGTCTGGCATTCAAACGCCAGAAAAGGGTTGGAATCTGGCGTTAAACACCCAATCCATGTCCAGTTCTAGCGTTCAAATGCCAGTGAGGGATCAGACACCTGCAAGTGCTGATAATAACTCCCTCAAGAAGGCTTCTCAACCTGCCTCTGTAAGAAATAAATTTGCAGCAACTAAGGTTGAAGAATATAAAGCCAAAATGCCTTATCCTCAGAAACTCCGCCAAGCGGAACAGGATAAACAATTTGCCCGCTTTGTAGACTATCTCAGGACTCTTGAAATAAAGATTCCGTTTGCAGAGGCACTTGAGCAAATACCCTCTTATGCTAAGTTCATGAAAGAGATCTTAAGTCATAAGAAGGATTGGAGAGAAACTGAAAAAGTTATTCTCACTGAAGAATGCAGTGCAGTCATTCTAACAAGCTTACCAGAAAAGCTTAAGGATTCCGAAAGCTTTATGATACCATGCACATTAGAGGGTACTTGTACCAAGACAGCTCTATGTGACCTTGGGGCAAGTATCAATCTAATCCCTGCATCCACTATCAGAAAGCTTGGCTTGACTGAAGAGGTCAAACCAACCCAGATATGTCTTCAACTTGCTGATGGCTCCATTAAATATCCATCAGGCATAATTGAGGACATGATTGTCAAGGTTGGGCCATTTTCCTTTCCCACTGACTTTGTAGTGCTGGAAATGGAGGAGCACAAGAGTGCAACTCTCATTCTAGGAAGAACCTTCCTAGCAACTGGACGAACTCTCATTGATGTCCAAAAAGGGGAAGTGACCCTAAGAGTCAATGAGGATGAGTTCAAGTTAAATGTTGTCAAAGCTATGCAGCATCTAGACACATCAAATGACTGCATGAGTGTTGATATTATTGACTCCTTGGTGGAAGAGATCAATATGACTGAGAGTCTCAAATCAGAGCTAGAGGACATCTTTAAAGATGTTCAGCCTGATCTGGAGGAACCAGAGGAAATAAAAGAACCTCTGAAAATTCCTCAGGAAGAGGATAAGCCTCCTAAAACCCGAGCTCAAACCACTACCACCATCCCTGAAATATGCATTTCTGGGAGAATGTGACACTTTTCCGGTGATCATAAGCTCTGCTTTAAACCCACAGGAAGAGAAAGCACTAATTCAAGTGCTGAGGACACATAAGACAGCTCTTGGGTGGTCCATAAGTAATCTTAAGGGCATTAGCCCAGCAAGATGTATGCACAAGATCCTATTGGAGGATGATGCTAAGCCAGTGGTTTAACCACAGAGGCGGCTAAATCCAGCCATGAAGGAGGTGGTACAGAAAGAGGTCACTAAGTTACTAGAGGCTGGGATTATTTATCCTATTTCTGATTGCCCCTGGGTGAGCCCTGTCCACGTTGTTCCCAAGAAGGGAGGCATGACAGTGGTTCATAATAAAAAGAATGAACTGGTTCCTACAAGAACAGTTACAGGGTGGCGTATGTGTATCGACTACAGAAGGCTCAATACAGCCACCAGAAAGGATCATTTTCCTTTACCATTCATAGACCAGATGCTAGAGAGACTAGCAGGTCATGAATACTACTGCTTTTTGGATAGCTATTCAGGTTACAACCAAATTGCAGTAGATCCTCAAGACCAAGAGAAAATAGCATTCACATGTCCATCTGGAGTATTTGCCTACAGGAGGATGCCATTTGGTCTGTGTAATGCACCTGCAACCTTTCAGAGGTGCATGCTATCTATTTTCTCTGACATGGTAGAAAAATTTCTGGAAGTCTTCATGGATGACTTCTCAGTATTTAGAGACTCATTCGGCTCCTGTCTTGACCATCTAGCACATGTTCTGAAAAGGTGCCAAGAGACTAACCTAGTTTTAAATTGGGAGAAATGTCACTTTATGGTGACTGAAGGAATTGTCCTTGGGCACAAAATTTCAAACAAGAGAATAGAGGTGGATCAAGCTAAGGTAGAGGTAATTGAAAAATTACTACTACCTGCCAATGTTAAGGCAATCAGAAGCTTTCTGGGGCATGCAGGATTCTATAGGAGGTTTATAAAGGATTTCTCAAAAATTACAAAATCTCTAAGCAATCTGCTAGCTGCTGACACGCCATTTATCTTTGACACAGAGTGTCTGCAGGCGTTTGAGACTCTGAAAGCTAAGTTGGTCACAGCACCTGTCATTTCTGCACCAAACTGGACATTACCATTCGAATTAATGTGTGATGCCAGTGACCATGCTATTGGTGCAGTATTGGGACAGAGGCATGACAAGCTTATGCACATCATTTACTATGCTAGCCGTGTTTTAAATGATGCGCAGAAAAATTACACAACCACAGAAAAGGAATTGCTTGCAGTGGTTTATGCCATTGACAAGTTTAAATCTTACTTAGTAGGATCAAAAGTGATTGTGTACACTGACCATGCTGCTCTAAAATATCTCCTCACAAAGCAGAATTCAAAACTCAGACTCATAAGATGGGTGTTGCTTATGCAAGAGTTTGATATAGAAATAAGAGACAGAAAAGGGACAGAGAATCAAGTAGCTGATCACCTGTCCCGGATAGAACCAGTAGCAGGAGCGTCCCTCCCTCCTACTGAGATCTCTGAAACCTTTTCGGATGAGCAATTATTTGCCATTCAGGAAGCTCCGTGGTTTGCAAACATTGCAAACTATAAGGCTCAGTAATGTCAAGCTATTGACAGTAAAGAAGCGCTTATTGGGCGGCAACCAATCTTATTTATCTATGTTAATTACTTTTTTATTTCATTTTCTATTATTATTTTATGTTTTCTTTAGGTTGATGATCATGTGGAGTCATAAAAATAGCTGCAGAATTAAAGCAGAATAAAAAACAACATCAAAAATAGCACACCCTGGAGGACAGACTTACTGGCGTTTTAACGCCAGAAAGAAGCAACAAGCTGGCGTTTAACGCCAGAAAGAAGCAACAAGCTGGCGTTTAACGCCAGAACAGAGCACCAAGTTGGCGTTAAACGCCAGAAACAGGCTGCAACCTACCATTTAACGCCAGAATTGCATTTTAAGGGCGTTTTGCACGCCTAAATGGAGCAGGGATGAGAAGTCCTTGACCCCTCAGGATCTGTAGACCCCACAGGATCCCCACCTACCTCACCATTCAAATTCAAACCATTCCCCTCCAAACCCACCCATTCACACACCTCCATCTCCTCCACTTCTCCCTCTACTCCCTTCTATCTTATTTTGCTCGAGGACGAGCAAACCTTTTAAGTTTGGTGTGAAAAAAAAAGCGTGGATTTTTGTATTTTTCATAACCATTTATGGCACCAAGGCCAGAGAAACCTCTAGAAAGAGGAAAAGGAAGGCAGTTGCTTCCACTCCCGAATCATGAGAGATGGAGAGGTTCATCTCAAGGGTCCATAGTTTAGTTGTAGAGCATTTGACTGCAGATCAAAGAGCCGTGAGGGAGGAGCAACAAAGGCAAGGAAGAGACATAGAGGAGCTCAAGAGCACCATTGGTTCTTCAAGAGGAAGAAGACGCCACCCTCACTAAGGTAGACCCGTTCCTTAATCTCCTTGTCTATTTGTTTTTTTGTTTTTCAATTTATATGCTTTATGTTTTATCTATGTTTGTGTCTTTATTACATGATCATTAGTGTCTAGTGTCTATGTCTTAAAGATATGAATGTCCTATGAATCCATCACCTTTCTTAAATGAAAAATGTTTTCTGAAAAAGAAAAAGAAGTACATGAATTTCGAATTTTAAAATAGTTTAATTATTTTGATGTGGTGGCAATACTTTTTTGTTTTCTGAATGAATGCTTGAACAGTGCATATTTTTGAATTTGTTGTTTATGAATGTTAAAATTGTTGGCTCTTGAAAGAATAATGGAAAAGGAGATATGTTATTGATAATCTGAAAAATCATAAAAATGATTCTTGAAGCAAGAAAAAGCAGTGAATAGAAAGCTTGCAAAAAAAGGGGCGAAAAAAATTAAGAAAAAGAAAGAAAAAGAAAAAAAGCAAGCAGAAAAAGCCAATAGCCCTTTAAACCAAAAGGTAAGGGTAAAATAAAAAGGATCCAAAGCTTTGAGCATCAGTGGATAGGAGGGCCCACAGGAATAAAATCCTGGCCTAAGCGTCTAAACCAAGCTGTCCCTAACCATGTGCTTGTGGCGTGAAGGTGTCAAGCGAGAAGCTTGAGACTGAGCGGTTAAAGTCGTGGTCCAAAGCAAAAAGAGTGTGCTTAAGAGCTCTGGATACCTCTAACTGGGGACTTTAGCAAAACTGAGTCACAATCTGAAAAGGTTCACCCAGTTATGTGTTGTACGTGCGCCTCAAGCATTTTCAACCATCCATGCAGGCGAACCATGTGCGCGGACGCGTGGATTGCAAAATCTCACCCCTCCATACATTGACCCGAGAGTTGCACCTACACTGCGCCAGCACCATGCCTGAAGTACAAACCTCCCGCGCGTGCGCGCACCTGGCGCGTACGCGTCCTTCAAGCTAATCGTGCAATGCGCGCGGACGCACGCTATGCGCGTGCACGCCGATAGCGTCACCTGCCCTCCTGGTACATGTTCCAGAGAGTTATGCCCAGTTTGTGCCTATTATGTGCCTGCAACCCACGCGTGTGCGCTCCTGGCGCGTACGCGCCCTTTGGCCAACTGCGCATTGGCGCGTACGCGTCCGCACCGGTAAAAATAAAAAAGAGAAAAGAGTTTTTTTTTCTCATCTTCCATTTTTCTTTATCCATTGCATTCGTATACTTTTATTCTTTCCATTTTCATTTTGTTTTTATAGCCTGTTTTTACTTTCCTTTTTGAGCTTTTTATTTGAATAATGGTGTTGAATTTTCTTACTCAATTGTTGAGAATCTCTTGATTAATCTTGGTGCTTCTTGACTTGTTTGATATTGTTAGGTGATAAAACTTTTAAATCAATGCTTAATCTTGTATGACTCTTATATTCTTTGTGCATTGATATGAACTTGCATGTCTTTCATGACCCTCTCTTTCTTCTTTGAACTTGATGCTTTTGAGTACTCTTCATGTCTTGACTTTACTCTTGCATCAAGTGTTAGTTAATATGTCATTTGCCTATATTATTTTCTCACTCACACGTTGTAGCTACCATGTAGTAGAGAACCTTACTCTTATTTGGCATTAGCCCCCGCCTATGTTCTATTTGCTTCGCTATCTTTGTTATAGGCTTAATTTTCTTTCTTTTTCTATCCTTTTAGGTTGGCCACCAAGAAGGAAAGGATTGGAAAGGCTTCTGAATGGGGCAACAAACAAGCTCACTGATGAGCGGATATTTTATACGCTTTTTGGGGGTGATTTCATGTAGTTTTTAGTATGTTTTAGTTAGTTTTTAGTATATTTTTATTAGTTTTTAAGCAAAATTCATATTTCTGGATTTTACTAGAAGTTTGTGTACTTTTCTATGATTTCAGGTATTTTCTGGCTGAAATTGACGGATCTGAGCAAAAATCTGATTCAGGCTGAAAAAAAGACTGCTGATGCTCTTGGATTCTGACCTGCTTACACTCGAAATAGATTTTCTGGAGCTACAGAAGTCCAACTGGCACGCTCTCAATTGCGTTGGAAAGTAGACATCCAATGCTTTCCAGAAATATATAATAGTCCATACTTTGCTCAAAGATAAACGATGTAAACTGGCATTTAACGCCAGTTTCATGTTCCATTCTGGCGTTAAACGCCAGAAACAGGTTACAAGTTGGAGTTAAATGCCCAAAACAGGTTACAACCTGGCGTTTAACTCTGGAAACAGACTAGGCACGTGTAAAGCTCAAGTCTCAGCCCCAGCACACACCAAGTGGGCCCCGGAAGTGGATTTATGCACTATCTATCGTAGTTTACTCATTTTCTGTAAACCTAGGTTACTAGTTTAGTATTTAAACAACTTTTAGAGATTTATTTTGCACCTCATAATATTTTACACGTTTCATATTGTATTTCTGACAGCATGAGTCTCTAAACCCCATGGTTGGGGGTGAGGAGCTCTGCTGTGTCTCGATGAATTAATGCAATTACTTATGTTTTCTATTCAATCACACTTGTTTCTGTTCTAAGATACTCGCTTGTACTTAACCATGATGAATGTGATGATCCGTGACACTCATCACCATTCTCAACCTATGAACGCATGCCTGACAACCACTTCCATTCTACTTTAGATTGAGTGTGTATCTCTTAGCCTCTTGGTTCATGATCAGAGTCTTCGTGGTATAGGCTAGGATTATTGGCGGCCATTCCTGAGATCCGAAAAGTCTAAACCTTGTCTGTGGTATTCCGAGTAGGATCTGGGATGGGATGACTGTGACGAGCTTCAAACTCACGAGTGCTGGGCGTAGTGACAGACGCAAAAGGATCAATAGATCCTATTCCAACATGAGTGAGAACCGACAGATGATTAGCCGTGCGGTGACAGCGCATTTGGACCATTTTCACTGAGAGGACGGATGGTAGCCATTGAAAACGGTGATCCACCAACATACAGCTTGCCATGGAAGGAGCCTTGCGTGTGTGAAGAAGAAAACAGTAGGAAAGCAGAGATTCGAAAGATAGAGCATCTCCAAATCCTCGATCTGTTCTCCATTACTGCATAACAAGTATTATTTAATTTATGCTATTTAATCTTCATAAACTGAATCACTTTTATTACTAATCTCCTGACTAAGAATTACAAAATAACCATAGCTTGCTTCAAGCCAACAATCTCCGTGGGATCGACCCTTACTCACGTAAGGTATTACTTGGACGACCCAATGCACTTGCTGGTTAGTTGTGCGGAATTGCAAAAGTGTGATTGTGATTTCGTGCACCACTCACCCACACAACCTTTTGAAAGAGCTCATCAATTGTAGCAACCCGTCCACCTTGCTTTTCTTTGCATGCACCGAGGACGGTGCAAATTTCTAAGTGTGGGGAGGTCGTCCGACCGATCTCCATGGGTAAAAATTTCATTTTCAACACCAATTCTTGATTTTCTTTGTTAGTTAGTTGTTGCATTGCATAATAGGTTGCATGTTAGTTATAATTTGTATATATTTTCTATCATTTCTTTTTATGTTAGGACTACTTGGTTAGGGTGATGATTTTTTTTTCCAAGAAAACTATTTTTAGGGCACCCTACCAATTTGAAAAATTTTTTCTTGTTGAACTTGCTTGAAGAACTTATTTTGGAACATGGTTTTTGAGTTAAGAACACAAGCATGTGAGTTTTGAGCCCAATTGTGTGGTTACGTCTTATAACCACTTATTTTCATTCTTGTGTGTATTATTCTCTCTCTATGATTGTAATCTTTGATTTGTTTGACTCTTTATGTCCATTGTTCCATCTATACATGCATTTATGTGATTGAGGCCATCATTTCATCTAGCTCACTTACCCAAATAGCCTACCTTTCATCAATCATTGTTAGCCAAATTTGAGCCTATTTAATCCCTTTTGTTCTTAATTTTAGCACATCACTACCCCTAAGTGAAAAATAATAAATATCCTTAATTTGGATCTTTGATTAGCTTAGGATAGTGAGGGTATGTATCATTTGGGTATGAGAAACTTGGGATATTGGTTGAGAGAAAAGTGTGTTTTTGTATTTTTGTTGAAGATTTTTGGGAATTGGGTACATGCTTATATATTAATTATGTTTAAACCATATGCATTGATACTCTTGTATATATATATTATTTTGAAAAGAAAATCAATAAAAATCAATGCATATGGAATGTGAATTAAAAAGAATGCATGAGTATGTGAAAAAGTGGGAATCATGGGTAGCTAGATTGTGTATTAGAGTTGTATAGGTTGTTATATGTGTTTGGTCAGAAGCTTAGGTTAATCAAGGATTCAAATTTCAAGCTCACTTGACCATATGCATCCTACCTTGACCCTAGCCCCATTACAACCTATGAACAAGCCCTCATGATGAATGTATGCATGCATTGAATAATTGTTGATTGTTAGATGAAAAACAAATCATAAAAAGCATGATTAGAAGAGAATTGAGTGATCGACCCTATACACTGGAGTGACTAGAGCGGATACACTTCTGGTGAGGGTTTGATGCTCAATTCCTTGTTCCCGGCTTTCATGAGCTTTCTTCTTGCAAGTCTATTTGAACTTCATTTTGATATTTGAATTGGTAGAGTTTGTGAGTCGTCATATGACCTTTGCCATACTTGTTCATATATGTTCTTGGAGATTGATTTACTTTTAACCAAGTAGGTAGAATCATTTTGCATTTAGTTGCATTTATATAGATAGGTGCACATAGTTTATTTACATTGAATAAATGTTCATACCCCTTTTCTTGTCCTTTTTTATTCTTAGCATGAGGACATGCTTGGTTTAAGTGTGGAGAGATTTCATAAATCCCGATTTTGTGGTTTATCTTGTGCTTAATTTGGGTGGTTTTATCAACTTTCCTCACATTTATTCAATGAAATAGCATGGTTTTGCAATTCTCCCTTGATTTGTGCTTAAATGTGAAAACATGCTTTTTAGGCCCTAAAATTGGTGATTTTAATTCACTTTAATTCTATTCGATTCCTTGATATGTTTGTTGAGTAATTTCAGGTTCATAAGGCAAGTATTGGATGGAAGAAGTGAGGAGAAAAGCATGCAAAGTGGGAGAACTCATGAAGAAATGAAGGAACCGTAAAGCTGTCAAGCCTGACCTCTTCGCACTCAATCGATCATAACTTGAGCTACAGAGGTCCAAATGAGACGGTTCTAGTTGCGTTGGAAAGCTAACATCTGGGGCTTCAAAATGATATAAACTTTGCCACATGGTTTTTTGCGTTCAGGAGCGGGCACGCGCCATGTACGCGTGCGCACTGATGGAGCTGCATGGGTCCACTTTATGCCCTTCGTTGGGGGCGATTTCTAGCTCATTTTAGGTCCAATCCAACTCATTTCTGATGCTATTGAACCCAAGGATTGAAGGGAGAATGAACCAAGTAGTCATAGTTTAGTTTTCATGATGTTTTAGGATAGAATTCTAGAGAGAGAGGCTCTCTCCTCTCTTTAGATTTAGGATAGAAATTAGGGTAAAGTTAGGTTAATCACTCTCAATTTTCTCTTTCAATTCTTGTTTTGTTTTTAATTCTCATTATATTTTAGTGTTCTATTGTCTTAATCTTCTTAGTTTCTCTTGTTAATTTCTTATTTTGCTCTCTTATGTTGATGAACAATTGTTGGATCTTGATTTCTCTTAATGCAATTTTATGTTTCCATGTCTCTTTTATGTTGATCTTGATTGTTATTATTGATTTCTTGCTTATGTTAGTTATGGGTTTCATTAATTCTAGCATTATGTGATGTTTACTTTTCTTGCACTCTAGATGTTTGATAAAATGTTTCCTCTAGTTTTTGAGTAGTTTCCTTTGCTCTTGGCCTAGGCTAAGGGAATTGAGTGACCTTGAGTCATTGGATCTCAATGATTTGGTGATTTGAGAACCCTTGGTGATCAATTTGATACTCATTGACACTAATCCACTACTAATCTAATTAGTAGATAGGTTGGAACTTATAGGTTGATGTGATCAAACCTATTTGACGTACTTCAAGCTTAGGAGTAGATATTACGTACTTAAAGCTTTTGGAAGTAGACTTAATGGGTTGGTCCCTCACAATTATCAATATTTGGCATGTAGACAAGGATGGTGATCTCAATTTTCCATGTCTTAGCCAAGAGTATTTTTCCTTTCTTTTATTAGTTAATTGTTCATTTACTTTTCTTGCCATTTATTTTCTTGTCAAACTACAAAATCAAACCCCCCTTGCATCTTCATAGCCAATAATTGATCACTTCATTGCAATTTCTTGTGAGATGACCCGGAGTTTAAATACTTCGGTAAATTTTCATTTGGGGTTTGTACTTGTGACAACTCAAATTTTTTATGTGGGAATTGTTTGTTGGTTTAGAAATATGCTTACAACGAAGTTCTTATTCCTATAAGAGAAATTCTAGACCACACGACAAAACTCATTATCAAATGCCCAGTGAGGGCTTCCTCACTGGCGTTCAACTTTGACACTCCATCCAGAGTGCTCTATTTTTACTGCTGTGAAATTCTGTCTCTTGACTGATTCACATGATCATGACTCTGACAACTGAAAGAAAAACAAAATGAAAGAAAATAAATATAGTTGAGTAAGGTTGGGTTGCCTCCCAACAAGCGCTCTTTTAACGTCACTAGCTTGACCTTTAGCTCCTTATGGAGGTGAGTATGGGCTCAGATTTTTGCCCCTTACAGTGAATCTTCTTCCTGTCCTTTCATGGATGAGCTCTACATGCTCTAGAGATAGGACACGATTTACTATATGTGGTAAGGCTGGCTTCTTAGTGAAGACAACTCTGATGTCAAGTGAGAGGCCTTCAGTTGGAACTTTCTTGTTCCTCCAGCCCTTAGGTACTTTCATTTTAGTACCTTTATGCTTAGAGCTTGTTGATGGCTGCCCAACACCAAATTAGAATTGATGTCTAGGGGCTCTATAAAGCTCTGCACAGAAAGAGAGGGTTGGCACACTAGGTGTTGCACAGTTGTCTCTTTCTTATCAGAGGGAGAATTGGGATTGGACATCTTGAATAAGATATAGTCCTCCCCTAATTGGAAAACCATTTCTCCCTTAGCTACATTAATCAAGGCTTTTGCAGTAGCTAAGAAGGGTCTTCCAAGGATAACACAGTCATCCTCATCCTCTCCAATATCTAAGACAATGAAGTTTGCAGGGATGTAGTAGTTTTCAACTTTGACCAAGACATCCTTTACTAAACCATATGGCTTCCTCATGGTCTTGTCTGCCATCTCTAGTGAGATGTTGGCAGCTTTCACCTCAATGATGTCCAGCTTTTCCATTATAGAGAGTGGCATGAGGTTAATGCTTGACCCTAGGTCACACAGAGCTTTTTCAAAGGTCATGGTGCCTATGATGTAAGGAATCAGAAAGCGTTTGGGATCTGGAAGCTTTTGAGGTAGCTTGATAAACTCATATTTTATGATATATTTTGTGCTTAATTTGAGTGATTTATTCAATCCTTCACCCACTTATTCATATTAATTGCATGGTTTTACTTTCCCTTCCTTATCATGTGATGTATGTGAAAAACATGTTTCCTATGCTTAAAAATAATTATTTTGATTACCCTTTATTTCCATTCGATACCGTGATTCATTTGTTGAGTAGTTTCAGATCTTCTAAGGCAAGAATGACTTAAAAGATGGAAAGAAAACATACAAAATTGGAAAGAAAGCATAAAATGAAGTTTTTGAAGAAACTGGCAATGACGCGATCACATGGACGACGCGGCCGCATGCCAGCGCGAACCAACAGCGACGCGACCGCGTGATTGACGCGGACGCATGACTGACGCGACCGCGCGACAAGGAAAACTCCAACTGACGCGACCGTGTGACCCACGTGGCCGCGTGACAGAGGCCACGCACCAGAAATTACAGAAAACGCTCCCAGCGATTTCTGAAGCCCTTTTTGGCCCAAATCCAAGTCCAGAAGGCACAGATCAGAGGTTATGAAGTGGGAGAATGCATCCATTCAAGGGGAGTCTCGAATTTAGTTACTATTCATGATTTAGATTTAGTTTTGAGGGAGAGGTTCTCTCCTCTCTCTTTAGGATTAGGATTTAGATTTAGGATTTTATGCGCTTTCAGGATTATCTCTTAACCAGGTTCAATATTCCTTTTTATTATTTTCTCAATTTAATTTATGAATTCTTCTATGTTACAGATTACTCTTTGAATTAATGTTATTTGAGGTATTTCAGTTTACAATTGCTCTCTTTTAATTATGTTACTTTTATCCCCAATCTGAAGACATTTTTATTCCAGTAGATTTACTTTTCCCTTTTGATCTTGGTTAAGAAATCAGTAACTCAGGAGTTATCAAACTCAACATGATTGATGATCGTTATCTTTGCTAATTGAATTGAACTTCAATAATCCCAATCTTTCCTTAGGGATTAACTAGGATTTGAGGATCTAACTAATTAGTCACTTGACCTTCCCCTGCTCTAGTAAAGGTTAATTAAGTGGAATTAAGATTCAATTTTCATCATCATTGATAAGAATAACTAGGATAGGACTTCTAATTTCTCATACCTTGCCAAAAGTTTATTTTACAGTTATTTATTTACTTTACAGTCTTTCACTTATTTTAATTACAATTTAAATTACTTGTTCCTCATCTTCAAAACCCCGATTTACAATCTCCATAACCGATAATAAGAACATACTTCCCTGCAGTTCCTTGAGAAGATGACCCGAGGTTTAAATACTTCGGTTATCAATTTATTTAGGGGTTTGTTACTTGTGACAACCAAAACGTTTGTACGAAGGGATTTCTGTTGGTTTAGAAACTATACCTACAACGCGACTATTTTTATAAAATTCTTTACTGGCAAAAATCCTAACGTCATAGCTCTTGCTGAATCAAAGCATGGAGTTCTTTGGTGAGCAGTGAAGGTTCTTCCTCCGGAGGCTTTGTACCAAATATCTTGGTATTCAACTTCATTAGAGCTCTTAGGAAACAAGTAACTTGCTCTTCCCTAGTGTCTTCATCCTCATCTGAGGATGAGCAGTCATCAGAACGTATGCACTACAGAAGTGCATTGAATGAAACCTCAATTGTCTTTATGGTTTCCTTTGGTTCTGGGCTAGAGGGTTCTTGAGTGGGATTTAAGCACTCAAAGGGTGTGCTTTGACTGGCATTCAATGCCAGCTTTGTCAACTTATTGGGCGTTGAACACCCTTGCTGTCCATCCTGACTGGCATTAAACGCGAGTCCCTCTAGCATTTTGGGCGTTGAGCGCCCAGCAGGGATGTCCTTGCTGGCGTTCAACGCCAGCTTCCCTGGGGTGATGGGCGTTGAATGCCTAGTGAGGGGTTCCTCACTAGCATTCAACGCCAGGATGGCTGCATGGTTGGGCGTTAAACGCCTAGTGAGGGGTTCCTCACTGGCGTTCAGCGCCAAGATGGCTGCATGGTTGGGCGTTAAACGCCTAGTGAGGGGTTCCTCACTGGCGTTCAACGCTAGGAAGCCTGGGTGTTTAGGCGTTGAATGCCCAGCCAGTGCTCCCTGGCTAGTGTTCAACACCAGCTCTTTTGCCAGGATGGGTGTTAAATGCCCAGTGAGGGGCGTTGAGAGCTCTAGAAAGCTCTGGAAAGCTCTGGAAGTCAGCTTTCCATAGCCATTGAGAGTGCTCCATTTGGACTTCTGTAACTCCAGAAAAGCTCTTTCGAGTGCAGGCAGGTCAGATCTGGACAACATCTGTAGCACTTTCTCTGTCTCTGAATCAGACTTCTGCTCCAACTCCTCAATTTCAGCCAGAAAATACCTGAAATTGTACAAAAACACAAAAACTCATAGTAGAATCCGAAAATATGAATTTAACACTAAAACCTATAAAAAATTACTAAAAACTAAACAAAAACTACTAAAAACTATATGAAAATGATGCCAAAAAGCGTATAAAATATCCGCTCATCATTGGACGCCAGAATAGGGCAGGAGGTTAGCGTTGGATGCTAGTTTTGGGCCTTCAATTCTGAAGCAAAGTATGAACTATTATACATTTCTGGAAAGCTCTAGATGTTTGCTTTCCATAGCCGTTGAGGATGCTCCATTTGGACTTCTATAGCTCCAGAAAAGCTCTTTCGAGTGCAAGGAGGTCAAATTCGAACAGCATCTGCAGTGCTTTCTCTTCCTCTGAATCAAACTTTTGCTCTAACTCCTCAATTTCAGCCAGAAAATACCTAAAATTGCATAAAAACACACAAACTTAAAGTAGAATCCAAAAATGTGAATTTTACACTAAAACTTATGAAAACTTAATAAAAATTAGACAAAACATGCTAAAAATTATGTGAAAATAATGGCAAAAAGCGTATAAAATATCCGCTCATCACAACACCAAACTTAAATTGTTGCTTATCCCCAAGCAACTAAAAACAAATGAGGATAAAAAAAAAGAGTAAGATACAATAAATCTCAGAATTTCCAATGAAGCTCAGTTTCAATTAGATGAGCGGGACTTAGTAGCTTTTTGCTTTTGAATAGTTTTGGCATCTCACTATCCATTGAAACTCAGAAGTGTTGGTCTCTTTAGAAAATTGGAATCTAGATGATATTATTGACTCTCCTACTTTAGTTCTTTTTTATTCTTGATCACAGCTTTTAGAGTCTTGGCCGTGACCCTAAGCACGTTGTTTTCCAGTATTACCACTGGATACATAAATGCCACAGACACTTTAACTGGGTGAACCCTTTCGGATTGTGATTCAGCTTTGCTAGAATCCCCAGATAGAGGTGTCCAGAGTTCTTAAGCACACTCTTTTTGCTTTGGACCACGACTTTAACTGCTCATTCTCAAGCTTTTCACTTGACACCTTCATACTACAAGTATATGGTTAGGGATAGCTTGGTTGAGCCGCTTAGGCCATAATTTTATTCCTTATAGTCCATCCTAACTATTGATGCTCAAAGCCTTGGATCCTTTTACCCTTGCCTTTTGGTTTAAAAGGTTATTGGCTTTTTGCTCTTGCCTTTTGGTTTAAAGAGCTATTGACTTTTTCTGCTTTTTATTTTATTTTATTTTATTTTATTTTATTTTATTTTATTTTATTTTTTGCATGCATATATATATTATTTGTTTTTTCTTTTGCAACATGCTTTTTCTTTTTCTTTTTGCTACTTTTTCTTGCTTCAAGAATCAATTTTTGGATTTTTCAGATTGCCAATAATACTTTTCCTTTTTCATCATTCTTTCAAGAGCCAACATTCTTAATTTCAACTTCAAATATGCACTGTTTATTCATACATTCAAAAAACTAAAGCAATGCCACCACATCATTATAATTGAACAATTCTTATTATATAACTTGAAATTCATGTATCTCTAAATTCTTTTCAAATAAAATTTTCTTTTAAGCAAGGTAAGAGTCCTATGGAACATTTTATAACTTTAAGACATAGATAGAAATGATCATGCAATAAAAATAAGAGAACAGACAATAAAGCTTAACAGAAAACAGAAAAATAACATAAGAAGAGGAGATTATAACTTTAAGTCATTTTGTGCATGTTTTACTAGCAATTTTTATCTGTTTTTACTTGGTTTTCATGCATTTTTAGGCAATAAGTAAGTGCTTAGATGAGAAATTCATGCTTGTCCTGATTCAATCAAACATTGTTGATTTTATGCATTTTCATGAGATTTTTGCAAGATTTAGTTGATAATATGAACGATGCAAGATTTGATGATTATGCCAAGGATTTGATGTATCTGTTTGATCAATGACAGGCAAGAAAGAAGCAAAAAAAGTGCAAAATAAGCTCAAAAGAAGAATTTTGGACACACTTTGAATTTTGAGCATGCTTTGGAACCTTAGCCACGCTTTTAAAAGCGTGGCCCATGATTTAAAAACAATAAGAATTTTTGGCGCGAGAGCACTACGCTCTTTTTCAAAGACCATGCGTACGCATGCACGACGCGTACGCGTGGGTGTGACATTCATGAAGATCCACGCGAACGCATGGGCTGAGCACAGCGTGGAAGTGAAGTTTTTGAAGACCACGCGTATGCGTGGGGAGCGCTCTTATTTCGAGTGCTACGCTCTTTTGGAGAGCGCTACTATGGACGCGCACGCGTATAGCACGCATACGCGTCACAAGGGAAAATGTTGAAGGCCACGCGTACGGGTGGGTGACGCATACGCGTGGATGTGCCAAAATGAAAAAATGGTGCGCACGCATATGGGACGCGTAGCATGGGTGTAAAAGCGCTCCATTCTCTAAATGAATGCTACGCTCTCCTGGAAGTAAATTCTGATTCAATTAAACTTCATTCCAAGCCCATTTGAACTTCAAAGCAAGCAGAGCCCATTGACATCACTCAAGGGCACAAGAAACAGTTAGAATAGGAATTTCGCATTTAGTTGTAATTTGTTTTCAATTTCATTTCAATTTGTAATTTAGGAATGCCTATAAAAGGCTTTAGTTTCATAGATAAAAAAGAGCGCTGGAATACAGTAGGAGTAGGAGTAGAATAGAAGGCTGGAGGATTAGAGACTCCAGAGAGCTTAGTATAGTTTGATACACTTACTCTCTTCTGCACTTTTGTATTAAATTTAGTTTAGTTAATGCAAATTCAGTTTCTGATAATTCTCTTCTGCAATTTTCCTTTCTGCAAATTTTACAATTCAGTTTATAGTGAGCTTGATTTACATTTTCGCAATTTAGATTTCTTGCAATTGTTCTTAGAGCGATGATCAATTGAACCCCAACTTATTAGGGGGGAGCTCTATTGTGATTTATATAAATTGAAGGAAATTCTTCTTCCTCTCAATCTGCTTGAGTAGCTATAGGATACCCTCTGTTTTGATTGAGGTTTATTCATTCTGGAAGGGGTTTAAATTTGTTCAATGCTTATGTGAACCTCGGAAGGGGAATCATGGGCATTAGAACTAAGACTTTATCCTTCACAACTCTCTTGATCAACACTATTTGGGAGGAATTGAGATCCTGAGAGATTGTGTGGCTTATGGATAAGAGACATGCACTTAACCTCTTATCATGATAATTAGATCAAGGAATTAGTAAGATTGATTGTGATTAGAGAGATTGGATTGCCAAGGAATTGGGATTCGATCAATTTCAATCTGCCATAGATCTACTCATATGATTGAGAAAAAAGTTGAGATCCATTTAAGTCATTATGGATTATGATATCTCCAATCCATGATGAGTCTTTCTTTCTATTATTTCTCATTTCTATTGCTTTGAGCTTCATTTAATATTCTGTCAATTTACATTCAGCACTTTAGATTCCTTGTCATTTACATTCTGTTACTCGATTTTCACTAAAATCATCAACTGTCTGCTTAACTAAATTCATCACCCAACTAAAATTGCTTGATCCATCAATCCCTGTGGGATCGACCTCACTTTTGTGAGTTTTACTACTTGATGCGACCCAGTACACTTGCCGGTTAGTTTGTGCGAAAATCAATTTTTCGTCATCAGAATTCACCTTTAATGGTGGCGGCTAGTACTCCTCCTTGAGGACCCAATGTAGTGCTTGATCTCTTCAATGTCACTCCTTTGTCTTTGTTGTTCTTCCCTCATAGCCCTTTGGTCTTCCCTTACTTCATTGAGGATGGTGGAATGCTCTTGATGCTCCATCCTCAACTGATTCATGTTAGAGCTCAATTCTCCTATGGAAGTATGCCATTGATCCCAATAGCTTTGAGGAGGAAAATACATCCCTTGAGGCATCTCAAGAATCTCATGCTGAGGCGGCTGCACAGGCTCATGTGAATGCTCTCTAGTTTGCTTCATCCTCTTCTTAGTGATGGTCTTGTCCTCCTCAATGAAGATGTCTCCTTCTATGACAATTCAAACTAAATTGCATAAATGACAGATGAGTTGTGGGAATGCCAACCTTGCTTTGATGGAAGGCTTCTCAGCTATCTTGTACAATTTTTGAGGGATCACCTCATGTGCCTCCACCTCACTTCCAATCATAATGCAATGGATAATGATGGCTCTTTCAATAGTCACTTCTGACCGGTTGCTAGTGGGGATGATAGAGCGTTGGATGAATTCCAACCATCCTCTAGCTATGGACTTGAGGTCAAGCCTTCTTAGTTGAATGGGCGTGCCTTGGGAATTCCTTTTCCACTGTCCTCCTTCCACACAGATGTCTGAGAGCACTTGATCCAGTCTCTGATCAAAGTTGACTCTTCTAGTGTAAGGATGTGGGTCTCCTTGCATCAAAGGCAAGTTGAACGCCAACCTCACACTTTCCGGGCTAAAATCTAAGATTCTCCCTCGGACTATGGTGCTCCAATTCTTAGGATTTAGGTTCACACTAATGTCATGATTTTTCGTGACCCATGCATTAGCATAAAACTCTTGCACCATTAAGATCCCAACCTCTTGGATGGGATTGGTTAGGACTTCCCAACCTCTTCACTGGACCTCTCTTCGGATTTTCGGATACTCATTCTTCTTGAGCTTAAAAGGGACCTCAGGGATTACCTTCTTCTCTGCCACTACTTCATAGAAGTGGTCTTGATGGGCTTTGGTGATGAATCTCTGATAAACCCATATTTTATGATATATTTTGTGCCTAATTTAAGTGATTTATTCAATCCTTCACACACTTATTCATATAAATTGCATGGTTTTACTTTTCCTTCCTTATTATGTGATGTATGTGAAAAACATGTTTCCTATGCTTTAAAAATAATTATTTTAATTACCCTTTACTTCCATTTGATGTCGTGATTCGTGTGTTGAGTAGTTTCAGATCTTCTAAGGCATGAATGACTTAAAGGATGGAAAGGAAACATACAAAATTCGAAGGAAAGCATAAAACAGAGTTTTTGAAGAAATTGGCAGTGACGCGATCGCATGGACGACGCGGCCACATGCCAGCGCAAAATGGTAGTGACGCGATCGCGCGCCTTAAGCGAAACGCATATGACGCGGACGCATGACTGAAGCGACCGCGTGACAAGGAAAACTTCAGATGACGTGACCGCGTGACCCACGCGGACGTGTGACAGAGGCTACGCACCAGAAAGTACAGAAAATGCTCCCAGCGATTTCTGAAGCCCTTTTTGGCCCAAATCCAAGTCCAGAAGGCACAGATCAGAGGTTATGAAGTGAGGGAATGCATCCATTCAGAAGAGAGTCTCCAACTAGTTACTTTTCGTGAATTAGATGTAGTTTTGAGGGAGAGGTTCTCTCCTCTCTCTTTTAGGATTTAGAATTAGGATTTCTTTTGCTTTCAGAATTATCTCTTTTTATCATGTTCAATATTCCTTTCTATTTAACTTCCCAATTTAATTTATGAATTCTTCTATGTTACAGATTATTCTTTGAATTAATGTTATTTGAGGTATTTCAGTTTATTATTGCTTTCTTTTATTTATATTACTGTTGCTTCCAATCTGAAGACATTTTTATTCCAGTAGATTTACTTTTCCCTTTTGGTCTTGGTTAAGAAATCAATGACTCAGGAGTTATCAAACTCAACATGATTGATAATTGTTATCTTTGCTAATTGAATTGAACTTCAACAATCCCAATCCTTCCTTTGGAATTAACTAGGATTTGAAGATCAAACTAATTAGTCACTTGACCTTTCTTTGCTTTAAGTAAAGGCTAACTAAGTGGAATTAAGATTCAATCTTCATCATCATTGATAAGGATAACTGGGATAGGACTTCTAATTTCTCATACCTTGCCAAAAGTTTATTTTACAGTCATTTATTTATTTTATAGTCTTTTACTTATTTTAATTGCAATTTAAATTACTTGTTCCTCATCTTCAAAACCCCGATTTACAATCTCCATAACCAATAACAAGAACATACTTCCCTGCAGTTTCTTGAGAAGACGACCCAAGGTTTAAATACTTCGGTTATCAATTTTTAAGGGGTTTGTTACTTGTGACAACCAAAACGTTTGTACGAAGGGATTTCTGTTGGTTTAGAAAATATAGCTACAACGCGACTGTTTTTATAAAATTCTTTACTGGCAAAAATTCTAACGTCAATCTCTCCATCTTCCAAGATTTGGAGGTGGTGGCTACTGCCTTTCCTTTCTTCTTTCTAGAGAGTTCTCCAACCTTGGGTGCCATAAGTGGGAATGGAAAGCAAAAAGCAACGCTTTTCCAACACCAAACTTAAAAGCTTTTCTCATCCTCGAGCAAAAATAAAGAAAAGAGAAGAATGGAGTAGAAGAAGAAGAAAATAGAAGGAAATGGAGGTAGAAGGCAATTCGGCCAAGGGGGATTTTGATGTGTATGAAAGGTGTGTGTATGAACGGTTAGAATGAGGGGTATTTATAGGAGTGGGCTAGGGTTGGGATCGGTCATGGGTAAGGTAAATAGGAGGAAAATTTGATTTTGAAGTGGGTAGGGGTTGGTGGGAGTTATGATGGTTTCGAGGAAGTGATACGGATGTGATTGGGCTAGGGTTAATAGGGAAGAGTGTATGGAGAAGTGTGATAGTAAAAAAGAAGAAGTGGGATAGGTAAAGATGCTGTGGGATCCACTGGTCTTGAGAGGCTAGGAATTCAGGTTCCCTGCCCTCTTCATGGGCGTTGAACACCCAGGGCTATGCCCATAGCTAGCGTTCAACGCCAGCAACACTCCATCCAGAGTGTTCTGTTTTCACTGCTGA
>NC_029785.2:29462747-29464235 GCF_000816755.2 Arachis ipaensis
ACTAGCTTGACGGTTAGCTCCTTACGGAGATGGATATGGGCTCAGAATTTTGCCCCTTACAGTGAACTTTCTTCCGGTCTTCTCATGAATGAGCTCCACATGATCTAGAGACAGGATACGACTCACTGTATGTGGTATGACTGGTTTCTTGGTAAAGACAACTCTCATGCCAGGTGAGAGGCCTTCAATGGGGACTTTTTTGTCCCTCCAGCTTGTAGGTACTTTTTTCCGATTACCTTTGTTTTCAGTGCTTGTCAATGGCTGCCCAACACCAAACTTAGAATTGATGTTTGGGGGCTTAATACAGCTTTGCACTGAAAGAGATGGTTGAAACACTAACTGTTGCACAGTTATCTCTATTTTTTCAGAGGGAGAGTTGCGGTGAGGCATCATGAACAAGATGTGATCCTCCCCTAGTTGCAGAATCAGTTCTTCCTTTGCTACATCAATGATAGCATTGGCAGTGGCTAGGAAAGGTCTTTCAATGATGATGGATTCATCCTCATCTTTTCCAGTATCTAAGATAATGAAGTTTGCAGGGATGTAAAGGTCTTCAACCTCGACCAATACATCCTCTACTAAGCTATATGCTTTTTTCATTGATTTGTTTGCCATCTCTAGTGAGATGTTTGCAGCTTGTACCTCAAAGATTCCCAACTTCTCCATTACAGAGAGTGGCATGAGGTTTATACTTGACCCTAAGTCACCAAGAGCCTTCTTAAAGGTCATGGTGCCTATGGTGCAAGGAATTAGGAAGCGTCCAGGATCTGGAAGCTTCTGAGGTAGCTTCTGCTGACCCAAAGCATTGAGTTCTTTGGAAAGCACTAGAGGTTCTTCCTCCAAAGGCTTTGTACCAAATAGCTTGGCATTCAGCTTCATAAGAGCTCCTAGGTACCGAGCAACTTGCTCTTCCTTAGTGCCTTCATCCTCATCAGAGGATGAGTATTCACAGAACTCATGCATTGTAAGAGTGCATGCAAGGGAACCTCTATGGTCTCTATATAAGCCTTGGCTTTCTTTAGTTCTTGGATAAGGATTTCTTGAGTAGGTGTTGAGCACTCAGAGGGTGTGCCTTTACTGGCATTCAACGCCAGCTCTACTGGCTCTTTGGGCGTTGAACGCCCATTATGCATACCCTTATTGGCATTAAACACTAGTTCCTTTACCAAGTTGGGCGTTGAACGCCCAGCCAGTGCTCCCTGGCTGGCGTTCAATGCCAGAGTCCCTGCCTGTTTGGGCGTTGAATGCCCAGTGAGGGCTTCCTCACTAGCGTTCAGCGCCAACTCTGGTGCCAAGATGGGCGTTGAACGCCCAGCCAGTACTCCCTGGCTGGCGTTTAACGCCAGAGTCACTGTCTGTTTGGGCGTTGAACGCCTAGCGAGGTCTTCCTCACTGGCGTTTAATGCCAACCCATTCTCTCCAGATTTGGCCTCTACCTCTATGGTGATGGCCTTGCACTCTTCTCTTGGGTTTACTTCAATGTTACTT
>NC_029785.2:29464248-29475401 GCF_000816755.2 Arachis ipaensis
GAGTCTTAGGGATTCTCTTGCTCAGTTGACTAATGTGTACCTCCAAATTGCTGATGGAGGATCTTGTTTCAGTTATAAAACTATGAGTTATCTTAGAGAGGCTGGAGACTAGAATGGCTAAGTCAGAAAGGCTCTGCTTAAGAGTCTCCATATTCCCTTGAGAAGATGGAAATGGTGGCCTGTTGTTGAACCTATTCTGGTTCATTCCACCTTGATTATTATTGAAGCCTTGCTAAGGCTTCTATTGATCCTTCTATGAAAGGTCAGGATGATTCCTCCATGATGGGTTGTAGGTATTTCCATAGGGTTCTCCTATGTAATTCACCTCCTCCATGGTGGGTTGATCAGGATCATAGGCTTCTACTTCAGAAAAAGCTTCCTGAGTGCTGCCAGCTGCAGCTTGCATTCCAGTCAAATGCTAAGAGATCATATTGACATGCTGTGTCAAGATCTTGTTCTAAGCCAATATGGCATTCAGAGCATCAACTTCAAGAACTCCTTTCTTCTGAGCCAATTTGGCTTTGTTTTTGGGCCAGGGTATAAACAGTGCTCCTACTTGAGTCCGAGTTTTTATGATCTTGGACTTGAGCACTTGTAGATTTTCCTTATCTTTGGGTGTTTGCATGTCATGTCGAGTGTGTCGCCTTCTTGGGATAAGTCGGGTAATCAACGTGTTTTTGAAATCCGAAGCTTTACGTCTTTTCGTAGTACTACGCACGTTATTTCTATGGTTACCTGGGTAATCGTGCGTCATAAATGAGGGGATATGAAATTACTCCCTTGCCCCTAGTACCTTATAAATACCGAAACTCTTTCTCTTTCTTCTTTTCCGCTTCTTCTGAACCATTTCATCTTTGTTTTCTCTTAAAAGTTCTTCATGACCCCCTTTTTCAAGATTTCTTTATCTTGAATATGTGTTTTAGAATTTTTGTTCGTTTATTGGAGATTTTAGATCGTACGTGTTCTTGTTGTTTGCATTTTCATCGTTGCTTACTCCTCCTTTTCAAGGTTAGTTCTTTATTTTCTGTAACCTGTATACTTACTAGATAATGTGCTTCCGGTTTAGAAACCTTTTTGCCATTGGTGTTGGTAATGATTTCTTGTTGGTAATTGTTTGGAGATTTGTATTCTTCCCTTAAATATCAGAAATCTTGAAAATTTGTTCTTTTACTTGAATGTTGATTGTTGTTGTTGTGAATCTAAATGTGGAGTTTTATTCTATGTTTCCCCCAAATGGTTCCTTTCTGTGTTCTTGAAGATGGCGCCATTTCCACACTTGATAATGTTGTGTGTTTGTTTCGCATACCATAACGTTCTCTTTGTGTTATTGAAAATGACCTAACCTCTAGCAATTTTGTCTCAATGCTTTTCTTTTGTCTGACTTGTAGTAATGAATTTCTTTCTGTTGTATTGTAGGTATAGCTTTTATGTCTCGTTCAATAATTCAAAATATGTCATTTAAAGTCCCGTCCGACCTGACCTGGGTAGATATATTCGTTCTTACTCCCGTCCCTGTTATTGATAATGAGTATGCCGATATCTTTTGTAGGCATCATAGGTTATGTCAAAATCGGGATGATGAGAGAAAATATGAGATTGTAGTTGTCGATCCTGAAGAAAGGGTTTTGATAAGTTGGAAAACCACTTTATATATGTGTATAATTGTTTTTTCAAAAAATTGGGAGTTAGCCTTCCTTTTTCTGACTTTGAATCTGAGGTCCTTAAACCCTTAATGCTACCCCTTCCCAGCTTCATCCCAACTCTTGGAGTTTTTTAAAAATTTATCAACTTTTTTATCGTGAACTTGACATCCCTCCTTCTGTTAAAGTTTTCTTTTACCTTTTTGTTCTTATAAAATCCTTTAGCTCTAAGAAACAGGGCTGGGTCTCCTTTAGAGCTATTCAAGGGAGGAAGATCTTTGCTATTTTTGATGATTTTTTCCATGATTTCAAAAATTACTTCTTTAAAATCCGATCTGTCGAGGGTGTGTGACCCTTATTTTTGGATGAGAGGGATGATGCCCTTTTTTCCATTGTATTAGGAGGAGAACCCTCTAGTTGTTAGGCATGTTTTGGAGGACTTGGATAAGGTTGAGTAGAGTGTGGTCACCCTATTCCAGGAGTGTTGGGGTCGAGCTCCTAATCTGGACACCAAGAAGTATTTAGGAAATCCAAGCTAAATAACGTCTAAGCTAGGTAGTATTTCTTTTTAATTTTGTAGTAAAAATTTACTGATTATTTTGTTGGCTAATGTAATCTGACTTTGATGTCGTGCAAAAAATATGGCTGAAAAGTCAGCAACTATGAAAACTCTTTGTTCGACTAAGAAGAACGTGGTTGCCCAAAGTATACAACTGAAAAAGGCCGACGAATTGGATGACTTGTCTTCTCCCTTCAAGTCGGACTCGGGCACTTCTGCCTCCACTAAGGTCACTCCTGATCCAACTCCTCCTCCTCTTACTCCTTCTGTTGATATGGATAATCAGTCAATATCCCTACACTTCCCTTTCCAGAGTCCAAGCCTAAGAAACGTAAGACCTTGGAGTCGGAAAGTATGTACGACCAGGGCTTTGATGTTGAGGCCTTTTGTGAAAAATACGTCCTTCCTTATAGTAATATTAGTATGGACGATGTTTCTCTCAAAAAACACCTTCAAGTCCTGCCCCGAGGTGGGATGAAAAATGTCAGAGTGTGTTCGCGCTATCAAAGCAACTGGAGGAGACTCCCTTGGGTGCTACTCAGCGATCTTTGGCTGACCTGAAGGCCGAGGTGGCACCTTTAAGGGAGACCAAGTTGGAATTAGAAAAGGAGAAGGATGTCCTTTGGTGTGCGAAATCGTGATCATTCCATTCCTTGGTAACGGCGCTAAAAACTCAATACGCACGTTCATGATCTTATATCTGTTTCACAACTTCGTACAACTAACCAGCAAGTGCACTGGGTCGTCTAAGTAATAAACCTTACGTGAGTAAGGGTCGATCCCACGGAGATTGTCGGCTTGAAGCAAGCTATGGTCACCTTGTAAATCTCAGTCAGGCGGATTAAATTGTATTAAGAAATTATAGTGGATGAAAATAAATAAAATATAAAATAGGATAGTGGTACTTATGTAATTCATTGGTGAGAATTTCAGATAAGCGTATAGAGATGCTTTCGTTCCTCTGATCTCTGCTTTCCTGCTGTCTTCATCCAATCAATCCTACTCCTTTCCATGGCAAGATTTATGTAGGGCATCACTGTTGTCAATGGCTACATCCCATCCTCCTGTGAAAATGGTCCAATGCGCTGTCATTGCATGGCTAATCATCTGTCGGTTCTCGAGCATACTGGAATAGGATTTACTATCCTTTTGCGTCTGTCACTACGCCCAGCACTCGCGAGTTTGAAGCTCGTCACAGCCATCCCTTCCCAGATCTTACTCTGAATACCACAGACAAGGTCTAGACTTTCCGTATCTCAGGAATGGCCATCCATGGGTTCTAACTTATACCACGAAGACACTAATAACTCGGACTCGGTCCCCTGTATTAGATATCCAAGAGATATCCATTCAATCTAAGGTAGAACGGAAGTGGTTGTCAGGCACGCGTTCATAAGTTGAGAATGATGATGACTGTCACGATTATCACATCCATCATATTGAAGTGCGAATGAATATCTTAGAAGCGGAATAAGTTGAATTGAATAGAAAAACAGTAGTACTTTGCATTAATCTTTGAGGAACAGCAGGGCTCCACACCTTAATCTATGGTGTGTAGAAACTCTACCGTTGAAAATACATAAGTGATGAAGGTCCAGGCATGGCCGAGAGGCCAGCCCCCAAACGTGATCTAAAGATGAAACTAAAGATGAAAATACAATAGTAAAAAGTCCTATTTATACTAGACTAGCTACTAGGGTTTAGAGAAGTAAGTAATTGATGTAGAAATCCACTTCTGGGGCCCACTTGGTGTGTGCTTGGGCTGAGCTTGAAGTTTACACATGGAGAGGTCATTCTTGGAGTTGAACGCCAGTTTGTAACATGTTTCTGGCGTTGAACTCCACTTTGCAACTTGTTTCTGGCGCTGAACGCCAGACTGCAACATGGAACTGGCGTTCAACGCCAGTTTGCATCATCTAAACTCAGGCAAAGTATAGACTATTATATATTTCTGGAAAGCCCTGGATGTCTACTTTCCAACGCAATTGGAAGCGCACCATTTGGAGTTCTGTAGCTCTAGAAAATCTTGTTGATTTGTTCCCAATAGTTTTATGGAGGAAAGTGCATCCCTTGAGGCATCTCAGGGATTTTATGGTGAGGAATCTCCTCATGCTCATGTTGAGGTCCATGCTCTCTTGTTTGCTCCATCCTTTTCTTAGTGATGGGCTTGTCCTTTTCAATGAGGATGTCTCCCTCTATGTCAATCCCAGCCGAGTTGCAGAGGTAGCAAATGAGGTGAGGAAAGGCTAACCTTGCCAAGTTGGAGGACTTGTCAGCCACCTTGTAGAGTTCTTGAGGTATGATCTCATGAACTTCCACTTTCTCCAATCATGATGCTATGGATCATGATGGCCCGGTCTATAGTAACTTCAGACCGGTTGCTAGTAGGAATAATTGAGCGTTGAATGAACTCCAACCATCCTCTAGCTACTGGTTTGAGGTCAAGCCTTCTTAGTTGAACCGGCTTACCTTTTGAGTCAATTTTCCATTGAGCTCCTTCCACACATATGTCCATGAGAACTTGGTCCAACCTTTGATCAAAGTTGACTCTTCTAGTGTAGGGGCGTGCGTTCTCTTCCATCATTGGTAGGTTGAACGCCAACCTTACATTTTCCGGACTGAAATCTAAGTATTTCCCCCGAACCATGGTGAGCCAATTCTTTGGGTTCAGGTTCACACTTTGATCATGGTTTCTAGTGACCCATGCGTTTGCATAGAACTCTTGAACCATTAAGATCCCGACTTGTTGAATGGGGTTGGTGAGGACTTCCCAACCTCTTCTTTAGATCTCAAGTCGAATCTCCAGATACTCATTCTTTTTGAGTTTGAAAGGAACCTCAGGGATCACTTTCTTCTTGGCCACAACTTCATAGAAGTGGTCTTGATGGACCTCAGAGATAAATCTCTCCATCTCCCATGACTCAGAGGTGGAAGCAATTGCCTTCCCTTTCCTCTTTCTAGAGGTTTCTCTGGCCTTTGGTGCCATGAATGGTTATGGAAAAATAAAAAGTAATGCTTTTACCACACCAAACTTAAAATGGTTGCTCGTCCTCGAGCAAAAGAAAAGAGAAAGAAGTAGAAGAAGAAGAAAAATGGAGGAGATGGAGGGAGAAGGTGGGTTCGGCCAAGGGGAAGAAGAGAGGGTTGTGTTGTATGAAAATGAAGAAGGAATGAGGGGTTTATATAGGAGTGGGGAGGGGTTAGGGTTCAGCCATTTAGGGTTGGGTTTGGGAGGGAAATTATTTTGAATTTAAAGGTAGGTGGGGTATGTGGGGAAGAGAGGATGGATGTGAGTGGTGAAGGGGTGATGGAAAAGAGTGATTGAGTTGATTGGTGAGGGGTATTTGGGGAAGAGAGTTATGAAAAGGTGTGAAGAGGAGAGAAGAAGTAGGTAGGGATCCTGTGGGGTCCACATATCCTGTGGGGCCAAGAACTTTAATCATCCCTGCTCCAATTAGGCGTATAAACACCCTCTGTAGGCAATCCTGGCATTTAACGCCAGATTGCAGCATATTTCTGGCGTTAAACGCCACTTCCATGCTTGTTTTGGGCATTCAACGCCAGTCTGCAGCATGTTTCTGGCGTTGAACGCCAGTTTTCCTTTGGGGTGCATTCCTGGTGTTTAAACGCCAGAATGCTGCTTGTTTCTGGCGTTTAACGCCAGTTCCATGCTCTGTTCTGGCGTTAAACGCCAGCCAAATACTCCTTACTGGCGT
Organism: Arachis ipaensis; assembly: GCF_000816755.2. NCBI lineage: Eukaryota > Viridiplantae > Streptophyta > Magnoliopsida > Fabales > Fabaceae > Arachis > Arachis ipaensis. The sequence goes on from NC_029785.2 coordinate 29,470,164, forward strand.
TTAAACGCCAGTAAGCCCTTCCTCCAGGGTGTTCTGTTTTCAATGCTATTTTTCATTCTGTTTTCAATTTTTCATTAGTTTTTGTGACTCCACATGATCATCAACCTAATAAAACATGAAATAACAAAGAGAAAATAAAATAAAAATGATTAAATAACATTGGATTGCCTCCCAACAAGTGCTTCTTTAATGTCAATAGCTTGACAGTGAGCTCCCATGGAGCCTCACAGATAATCAAAGCAAGGTTGGAACCTCCCAATACCAAACTTAGAGTTTGATTGTGGGGGTTCAACACCAAACTTAGAGTTTGGTTGTGGCCTCCCAACACCAAACTTAGAGTTTGACTGTGGGGGCTTTGATTGACTCTGCAGTGAGAGAAGCTTTTCATGCTTCCTCTCCATGGTTACAGAAGGAGATCCTTGAATTTGAAACACAAGGTTGTCCTCATTCAGTTGAAGGACTAACTCTCCTTTGTCCACATCAATCACAGCTCTTGCTGTGGCTAGGAAGGGTCTTCCAAGGATGATGGATTCATCATCTTCCTTCCCAGTGTCTAAGATTATGAAATCAGCAGGGATGTAAAGGCCTTCAACCTTTACTAACACGTCCTCTACTTGTCCATAAACCTGTTTTATTGAGTTGTCTGCCATCTCTAATGAGATTCTGGTAGCTTGAACCTCAAAGATTCCCAGTTTCTCCATTATAGAGAGGGGCATGAGTTTTATCCCTGACCCAAGGTCACATAGAGCCTTCTCAAAGGTCATGGTGTCTATGGTACAAGGTATTAAGAACTTTCCAGGATCCTGTTTCTTCTGAGGTAATCTCAGTTGATCCAGATCACTCAGTTCATTGGTGAGCAAGGGAGGTTCATCTTTCCAAGTCTCATTACCAAATAATTTGGCATTCAGCTTCACGATAGCACCAAGGTACTTGGCAACTTGCTCTTCAGTAACATCTTCATTCTCTTCAGAAGAAGAATACTCATTAGAGCTCATGAATGGCATAAGGAGGTTCAATGAAATCTCTATGGTCTCTAGTTGAGCCTCAGGGTCCCTTGATTCCTCAGAGAGAAACTCTTTATTGATCACTGGTCGTCCCAGGAGGTCTTCCTCACTGGGATTTACGTCCTCCTCCTCTCTTGTGGGTTCGGCCATGATGGCTAAATCAATGGCCTTACACTCTCCTTTTGGATTTTCTTCTGTATTACTTAGGAGAGTACTAGGAGGGGTTTCAGTGAATCTTTTACTCAGCTGGCCCACTTGTGCTTCCAAATTTCTAATGGAAGACCTTGTTTTATTCATGAAACTCACAGTGGCCTTAGATAAATCAGAGACTAAATTTGCTAAGCTAGATGGATTCTGCTCAGAATTCTCTGTCTGTTGCTGAGTGGATGATAGAAAAGGTTTACTATTGTTAAACCTGTTTCTTCCACCATTATTAAAGCCTTGTTGAGGCTTTTGTTGATCCTTCCATCTTAGCTAATTCAGACAGACCATCATAGAATATATCCAGGATGGTCCATTCTGAAAGCATGTCAGAAAGACACTTTTTGGTTAGTTGCTTATATCTCTCCCAAGCTTCATAGAGGGATTCACCTTCTTTCTGTCTAAAGGTTTGAACATCCACTCTAAGCTTACTCAGCTTTTGAGGAGGAAAGAACTTGGCTAAGAAAGTCGTGACCAGCTTATCCCAAGAGTTCAGGCTATCTTTGGGTTGAGAGTCCAACCACACTCTAGTTCTGTCTCTTACAGCAAACGGGAAAAGCATAAGCCTGTAGACCTCGGGATCAACCCCATTGGTCTTAACAGTATCACAGATCTGCAAGAATTCAGTTAAGAACTGAAAAGGATCTTCAGATGGAAGTCCATGAAACTTGCAGTTCTGCTGCATCAGAGAAACTAATTGAGGTTTCAGCTCAAAGTTGTTTGCTCCAATGGCAGGGATGGAGATGCTTCTTCCATGTAAATTGGAATTAGGTGCAGTAAAGTCACCAAGTATCCTCCTTGCATTATTATTATTTTCGGCTGCCATCTCCTCTTCCTGTTCGAAAATTCCTGTAAGGTTGTCTCTGGATTGTTGTATTTTAGCTTCTCTTAGTTTCCTTTTCAGAGTCCTTTCAGGTTCAGGATCTGCTTCAACTAGAATATTCTTGTCCTTGCTCCTGCTCATATGACAAAGAAGGGAATAACAAAGAAAATATGGAATCCTCTATGTCACAGTATAGAGATTCCTTTGTGTGAGTAGAAGAAGAAAAGAATGTAATGTAAAGAAGAGAAGAGAAAAAAACTCGAACACAGAGAGGGAGGTGGTGTTCGAATTTTTTGGGTGAAAGAGAAGTGTTAGTAGATGAATAAATAAATAGAAGGAGATGAGAGAGAGGGAAATTCGAAATTTAATTAAAATAAAAATTAAAATTTGAAAGTTAGATTTCGAAAATTAAAGTTGAAATTAAATTAAAATTAAAACAATTAGTTAATTAAAAAGGAAATTTGAAAAAGGAGAGAGGGAATTTTCGAAAATAAGAGAGAGGATTAGTTAGGTAGTTTTGAAAAAGATATGATTGAAACAAAAAGATAAGATTGATTGAAAAAGTTTTGAAATTTGTTTTTGAAAAAGATATGATTGAAATTTAAAAAGATATGATTGAAACAAAAAGATATGATTTGAAAATCAATTTTAAAAAGATAAGAAGTTAGAAAAGATTTTGAAATTAATTTTGAAAAAGATATGATTGAAACTTTAATTTGAAAAAGATTTGAAAATAAAATTTAAAAGATTTGATTTTAAAAACTAAAGTTGATTACTTGACTAACAAGAAACTAAAAAGATATGATTCTAGAGTTTAAAGATTGAACCTTTCTTAATAAGCAAGTAACAACTTGAAATTTTTCAATCAATCATTTTAAATGTTAGTAAAGATTTTGAAAATTAAGAAATAAAATAAGAAAAAGATTTTGAAAATCAAATTTAAAAAGTTTTCGAAGATATGAAGGTAAAATGAAAAAGATTTGATTTTTGAAAAAGATTTTGAAAAGATAAGATTTTTAAATTGAAAATTTGATTTGATTCATAAGAAACAATTAAATTTAAAAACTTTTTGACTAAATCAAATCATATTTTCGAAAATTTTGAGTAAAATAAGGAAAATATATTTTTTTATTTTTAAATTTTTAATAATGAGAGAGAAAACACAAAATTGACTCAATGCATGAAAATTTTGGATCAAAACATGTGATGCATGCAAGAACACTATGAATGTCAAGATGAACACCAAGAACACTTTGAAGATCAAGATGAACATCAAGATTTATTTTTGAAAATTTTTTAAGAAAAGAAAAACATGCAAGACACCAAACTTAGAAATTTTCAATAATTAGTCACTAACAAATTAAAAATGCATATGAAAAACAAGAAAAGACACAAAACAAGAAAATATGAAGATCAAACAAGAAGACTGGCTGGGAACAACTTGAAGATCATGAAGAACATATGATGAATTTTCGAAAATTCTTGAGAAAAAAGAAACACATGCAAGACACCAAAATTAAAAATTGACTCTAGACTCAAACAAGAAACATCAAAAATATTTTTGATTTTATGATTTTGTAAATTTTTTTTTTGTATATTTTTTTTTTGAAAATTAATTCGGAAAAACGAAAAAGAAGAAATTATTTTTTTGAATTTTTTCGAAAATAAGAATAATAAAATCAAAAAGGTTAAAATTAAAATAAAGTTACCTAATCTGAGCAACAAGATGAACCGTTAGTTGTCCAAACTCGAACAATCCCCGGCAACGACGCCAAAAACTTGGTGTGCAAAATCGTGATCATTCCATTCCTTGGTAACGGCGCTAAAATCTCAATACCCACGTTCATGATCTTCTATCTGTTTCACAACTTCGTACAACTAACCAGCAAGTGCACTGGGTCGTCCGAGTAATAAACCTTACGTGAGTAAGGGTCGATCCCACGGAGATTGTCGGCTTGAAGCAAGCTATGGTCACCTTGTAAATCTCAGTCAGGCGGATTAAATTGTATTAAGAAATTATAGTGGATGAAAATAAATAAAATATAAAATAGGATAGTGGTACTTATGTAATTCATTGGTGAGAATTTCAGATAAGCATATAGAGATGCTTTCGTTCCTCTGATCTCTGCTTTCCTGCTGTCTTCATCCAATCAATCCTACTCCTTTCCATGGCAAGCTTTATGTAGGGCATCACCATTGTCAATGGCTACATCCCATCCTCCTGTGAAAATGGTCCAATGCGCTGTCACTGCATGGCTAATCATCTGTCGGTTCTCGAGCATACTGGAATAGGATTTACTATCCTTTTGCGTCTGTCACTACGCCCAACACTCGCGAGTTTGAAGCTCGTCACAGCCATCCCTTCCCAGATCCTACTCGGAATACCACAGACAAGGTTTAGACTTTCCAGATCTCAGGAATGGCCATCCATGGGTTCTAACTTATACCACGAAGACTGAGCTCCACACCTTAATCTATGGTGTGTAGAAACTCTACCGTTGAAAATACATAAGTGATGAAGGTCCAGGCATGGCCGAGAGGCCAGCCCCCAAACGTGATCTAAAGATGAAACTAAAGATGAAAATACAATAGTAAAAAGTCCTATTTATACTAGACTAGCTACTAGGGTTTACAGAAGTAAGTAATTGATGTAGAAATCCACTTCCGGGGCCCACTTGGTGTGTGCTTGGGCTGAGCTTGAAGTTTACACGTGGAGAGGTCATTCTTGGAGTTGAACACCAGTTTGTAACGTGTTTCTGGCGTTGAACTCCACTTTGCAACTTGTTTCTGGCGCTGAACACCAGACTGCAACATGGAACTGGCGTTCAATGCCAGTTTGCATCATCTAAACTTAGGAAAAGTATGAACTATTATATATTTCTGGAAAGTCCTGGATGTCTACTTTCCAACGCAATTAAAAGCGCGCCATTTGGAGTTCTGTAGCTCCAGAAAATCCACTTTGAATGCAGGGAGGTCAGAATCCAACAACATCTGCAGTCCTTCTTCAACCTTTGAATCTGATTTTTGGTCAGGTCCCTCAATTTCAGCCAGAAACTACCTGAAATCACAGAAAAACACACAAACTCATAGTAAAGTCCAGAAATGTTATTTTTAATTAAAAACTAATAAAAATATAATAAAAACTAACTAAATCATACTGAAAACTATGTAAAAACAATGCCAAAAAGCGTATAAATTATCCGCTTATCA
>NC_029785.2:29475444-29479935 GCF_000816755.2 Arachis ipaensis
TATAGATGAGGTCTTAAAAAAGAAAGTTGAAGAAAGTTATACCAAGATTTTTGGGAAGAAGCTTGACTTGATAGATAAAGTCACCAAGTGAAAGGAAAAATATGCAAATCTGGAGGAGGTTGTGGCTCAGATAATGGATGAGTTGGCTGGAAACTTAAAGGCTCAGTTTTAAGTCATAGCTCCCGAGGTAGACCTCTCCCCTATCTATCCTGACATGGTTGTGATTAATGGAAAGATTTTTTCTGCCTCCGATGAGGAAGACACTCTGATGCTTGACCTTAAGACTTCGAGAGCTTCTTAGAGCTTTGCTACTCAGATGGAAGATGAGCCTCTCGCTTCTCCGACTAATCCTGAAACTTTCCCGACCTCCTCTACGCAGCTCGAAGATACCTCCAAAACATCTAGTGAGCAGATCCCCTCTCCTTAGTTTAATGATCTTTGATGGCCCGTTATGTGGGTCTTATTGGAACACTTTAATTTGTAATAGTTGTAATTTTGAATACTTTATTTTGCTTTGTGGTTCTCTTAAAAACTTTTTCCGCAATTTTGTTCTGTGGTAGTTTCTAATGGATTTTTTTGTCATTTTGTTTGGGCTAGTTTAGTTACTTTAGTTTTTGTAACTTCGAAAACTTTGAAATGCATCGTCTGATGTTGATATTTAGTTGAATTGTTCCTTTGAAACCAAATTTCTAAGTGCTGGACGATGTCGTTTAGTGCATATCAGACATTCTTTTGAACCTTTCTTTCGAAGTCGGATTTATGTATTTCCCTTAATTTCGCTTTGACTTTAAGTAGTCACTTTTAACAAGTTACTTTTGTGATTAGTTTTAAGCTCACCTCTTTTGTTTTTAAGCTTTAACGAAGTCAATCCATGATCTGCTTATTGCCACTTCTTACATTAATTTAGACCTCGTCGTTTTATCTTGTTGACCACTTAGGTCGAACAATAATTTTTGCAATTTTTTGAGTTTAAATTAGTGCATTTTAATGGGAAAATTTAATGAAGAAATGAACTGTCACTGAAAAATAATTTACATGAGTTTTCTTGCTACTAAGTTTTTCTTTCATGAACCCTTAGCCCTTGCTATGGTGTCTCATTAAAACCCCTTCAGAAAAACCCTTCTCAGAAAAAACCATGAGGTTGGGAAAAAGTGTACACCAGGGAACAAGGTGCACTTTCTAACTGTAGTACCTTTTCAAGTTACATGTATGTCACGACCCTGGGAGCTCGTTTTCCTTCAAGTCAGACACTTTGTAGTAATCCTTTCCTAAGATTTTGATGATCTTGTAAGGTCCTTTTCAGTTTGCAGCCAACTTTTCTTTGCCCGACTTTTGTGCTCCAATGTCATTTCGAATTAGTATAAGGTCGTTCGTGGTGAAACTTCTTTTGATGACTTTTTTATTATACCTTAGGGACATTCTTTTCTTCAACGCTTCTTCGTTTATCCGAGCTTGTTCTCAGACTTTTGGGAGGAGATCAAGTTCTTCCTTGAGCTCAAACATTTCCTACTTCATCATAGAATATAATTCTTAGAGATTCTTCATTGATTCTATAGGTATCATGGCTTCTATGCCATAAGGAAGTCAGAGAGGAGATTCTCCAGTTTTTAAGTGTGGGGTTGTTCGATATGCTCATAAGACTTGAGGGAGCTCATCAGCCCATGCTCCCTTTGCGTCTTGTAGTCGGTGCTTCAACCCGGCCAACACGACTTGTTTGCAGCTTCTGCTTGTCCCTTAGCTTGGGGGTATTCTACCGACGTGAACATGTGCTTAATTTTGAGGCTTTCCACCAAGCTTCTGAATGCTGAATCAATAAATTAAGTTCTATAGTCCGTGGTGATGGAGTGTGGGACTTCAAACCGGGTGACAATATTTTTGTAGTGAAACTTTTGACTTTTTGAGGCTGTGATAGTTGCTAGAAGTTCTGCCTCGATCCACTTAGTTAAATAATCAATACCTACTATAAGGTACTTTACCTGTCCTGATGCCTGTGGGAATGGACCGAGGAGGTCTAAATCCCATTTTGAAAATGGCTAAGGTGAGGTGATCCTAATGAGCTCTTGTAGGGGTGCCACATAGAAGTTAGCATATTTTTGGCAACTATCATGTGGATGTGCCTATCAGGGTTTGGATGGCCGATCTCGTTGACCCCTATCTTCATCACTCCTCTTCCTTTTTTCTGGATCATCTGATCTTTCTACGAGATATCTTTCTAACCGACCTTCTCTGGCCATTTTTTCTCTCACATTTTTCAACTCATAGCAATCATTATTGAAATTCCATATAGTTTGTGATACTCACAGTATTCTGTCCGACTTCCAGCTTTCTTGTTCTCGATGGGATGAGTGGGTGGAAGTTTTTCAGTGTGGCAAATCTCTTTGTAGATGTCGACAAGAGAAACTCGGAGCAGGGTGTAATTATGGTATCTTCTAGGCTTGTCCAAGTTGTATTCATCCTTTTTCTTTGCTTCTTTATCTTTATCCAAAGCTTGGTAAGGAGGATTTTATCTTGGAGTTGGTTCTCTAATTCGAGAATTTTCCTCCATGTTGATGTACTTTTCTGCCCGTTCTTGTACTTTGTACAAATAGGTCGGATGTCGCTTTGATATGGATTGAGAAAATGACCCTTCTCTGAGGTCATTAACTAATCCCATTATTACTACTTCTGGAGGTAAATTTTGAATTTTCAAGCAAGTTTTGTTGAATCTTTCCATATAAGCTCGGAGAGTTTCTCCGACTTCTTGTTTAACTTCTAAGAGACTTGGAGCATGATTGACTTTGTCCTTCTGAATTGAGAATATGGTGAGGAACTTCCTTGCCAGATTGTCAAAATAGGTTACTGACCTAGATGGTAAGCTATCAAATTATCGCCACTTTGGTTAATGTCATCGGGAAAGCCTTGCAACGGGTCACATTGGACACGTCGGCCAGGTACATCCAACTTTTGAAGTTACTGAGGTGGTGTCTTAGGTCGGTCGTTCTGTCATAGAGGTCCGTGTCGGGGCTTTTAAAATTCCTGGGGACCCTAGCCCTCATGATTTCTTACATGAATATATCTTCTCCTCCAAAAGGGCTTTCCTCCCGATCCGCACAGTTGCTTCGACTTCGAAGGTCGGCCTCTAGTTTCGAGAGCTTTTCTTCTAGTTCTCTTCATCAACGTACCTCCTTTCGCAAATCTCTTTCAGCTTCTCTTTGTCGTTTGATCTTCTGTTCAAGTTGCTCTAATTGGCCATGGTGCCTGTGTATGAGTCCCATGATCTCGGTTAGATGCGGGGGCTCTTCATTTTTCTGGTGGATGTATTTCTAAATTGATTCTCCTAGGTGGAGTGTTTTTTGATGTTCCATCCCCGATAAAACCACTCGCTCTATCATGCTCTAGAGGTATGATGAGTGCTCGATCATTGTTATGAGGTTCTGGTTCTAACTTAGATTACCGTGTGACCTTCTTCGAATTGATTGTCTATCGTGACTGAGTGTAGATTACCCAACTCCTCGACAACGATGCCAATGTTTTGAGAGTTACCTGAAACTGGGTTGCTTTTAGGCCTGAATGTGAGGTCCAAACTCCTGTTGAGACAGTGTCCGACTTCCTCTAGTATCGAGGTGCTGCCATCCGAGTTCCTCGTGAGGTGGTGGGGATGGTACTTGCAAAGGACTCCGATGCTTAAGTTAGCAAGGGTGTAAGCAGGTTTTAGTAGATTGGATTCTGAATATACCTGAGGTTGTTAGTGTATTTATAGTTGAAACAATAGCCACCTTTTTTAGCGTAGTTCTACCTTTGATGGTGGATGGTCGTTTTCTTTATCTTGAGAAGTTGTTGAGATCTCCCTTTTAGATAAAAAGAAGAGGTAGTAGGCAATATCTTAGAAGTTAGTTACTTATTCAAATAAGCAGAACTGGTTTTCTTATCGTCAAATCCGACCTCTTTAAGGTCGGGTAGATGCAGTGCAGGTCATGTTAGTTTTCTTAATTGAGCTTTATCTATTTTGAGTCTGACTTTATTTTTTGGCCAAAATATGAACAAATCCAAATTAAAAAGTTTTACTTTATTTATGCTCTATTTGGTAATAATAAAAAATTATTTCATTGTTAACAAAATAGAAATTACTTTGTTGCTATCTATAAATTGAGGATAATAATTTACTCTTTATTATGCATTATTGTATGATAAAATTAAGTATATATGCATTTAACACCAAAAATAGATCCATTTGCATAGTTACTTGAATTTAAAATATCTTGTTTGAATTAAATTCTGAAAAATAAATTTTAAGAAATAGTTTAGTAATATTAAAGTATATTTAATGCATGTTTTGAAATCTTATTTTTATCTAAACATTAACTAGGTGTTAAATTGGTTAAACATAATTATTTTGTGTATGAAAAGTATATAGAATTAACCGACTATACTATAATGTAATGTAGAGGATAAATTATCCTATAGTTTTAAGAGAGTATCATCAAAGCAATTACCTAAAACTATAAATACAAA
>NC_029785.2:29480717-29481290 GCF_000816755.2 Arachis ipaensis
AAATAAGAGAATTTAACATAAAAATATTAATTTATCTACCAAATAAAAATTAAAAATTAATTTATTGATTAAAATTCGTATCAATTTCAACTATGATCCAACGAAAATCTTGATTCTTGAAACCTGATTTGGATATTACGTACTTTCTCATATCAGACAAGCAAGGATAGGTACAGGATTCATATTATTATTATTATTATTATTGAAGAACACAGTAGGTCCAAACATATATATAGAAAACTTTTAATTTGGACCACTGATCTTTGTTTTGAACTTTTGATAGATATTCGGGTAAAGTTGTTTGTCAGCTATATGGTTATCTTTAATGTCTTGATCTTTTTTACCCTTTGGATTTGACTCTTTGTTTTTTACCTTAGCCACACCGAGGATCATTCATTATTTTTGGCCTTCAAATACGTTGCACTCGTAATTATAGTTTCAAATTACGAAGGATTTTTGTCCTATGTATGTGGTGTGTTTAGTGCATCAGAGGTACCTGAGTTGAATTCCATGTTTCCAATTTTCAATTACCAAATCATAATGCAATAATGCATTTATTATTATTATTATTAT
>NC_029785.2:29481329-29484260 GCF_000816755.2 Arachis ipaensis
TTTTATAGGAGCATCCCTTACATTTTTTAGCAGTTTACTTTTGCAGCAGCTACTTCGGATATTGTTCATTAAAGATTTGTTTCTTCTAATATTTTAATATTGCAGATTACATTGCTCTTTCAGGCTTTCACTAATACTATATAAAGGTAACAGTTATTAAAATATTATCTACTCATATCATCTTCAGAAAATGATACTTTTACAACCCATATAAAAATGTCTACATTAGTCAAATTTTAAATAGTAATAATTTGTAATTTATGGTTTAGAATTTTAATTTTAGAAAGGGGTAATTTTTATTCTTTTAAGAAAAAAATTGACAGAAAAATATTAAGACTCGTTTTTGTTGCTTTTAATGGTTTTTTTTTTCTTTTTCTTTTTTTTTTTTTAAAATTTTCTCCAATAATTTTGAGTACATAGTTAAAATTAGTACCCAGTCTTAACATAACACCTGTAATTCCTTATCAGCCAAAGTCTTACTTTCAAAGTGGGTTTCATTCATGTGTAACACAAAACTTACAAGATAGACTGTTGTTGTTTGCAAATAAGAATTAAAATTTTCTGTTGACGCCACTAAAGTTCAAATTAAAAGCTAGATCTAATTAATAGAACTCCATCATCATAACATATACGCACTCAGTTTGTCTAGCTTGCATTGCTAATGGCCCATTTTTGTCCCACCCCGTTTGCACATCAACACAACCTATCATTATTGTGCTCCTAGCAAGCAAAATCAATGTGTCTGCAACTCTGCATGCATTGAAATGTATATCGTCGTTTTTTGGTTTAATAATAAAATGCATTCTATATTTTAGGAAAAAAATTATTATTTTTATTCATAAAAAGTTAAAAATATTAACAAATTTATCTAAAAAAAATTAAGATTCGGATACTCTACTTATCATACAAGACTATTTTTGTCGATATAAAATTAATTTTGTTCATCCATAATTAAATTTATCAGCATGCCAAAAAGGATAATTTACTTTCACAAAAATAATACTATTAAATGACACAAGTTCTAGTAGTGTATGTCATATCGTATGTTTACATATAATGAAAATATATTGTGTATGTACAGGGTGTTTTAACGTCGTATTATGGAATTACATTTACTAGACAGAACATGCATATAATAACTCACCTAAATTTGGTAGATGTCCTACTTAAAATAGTAAACAGTGTGTGAATTAATACAATAATGTCTAATATATAATCAATGAACTTAGTAGTGATGTTAATATGCTATATATGAATATAAGTACATACATAACTATGCGTTTGGTTCTCTATTAACTAGTGTGTACAACTCTTTTTAATTTTTCATTATTTATCCCCGCATTATTTTTCCACTGCCATATAAGGTCTTCACGAACCCTATTTGAAGAAAAAATATTGGTTTTTTTTAAATAGAATTATATAGTATAATTACATATGGATAAATTTTGCAAGTAAAAGTTAACACGCAGAATAAATGTTGAATAAGTCTCAATATTCTGACAACATACAAAGTACGTGTTGGACATGTATCAACATTTTGGTCAATACGTAAGATATGTATTGAACACGTTTTCTATACATTTACAATACTGTAATACACTTAAATGTCAATATTCATCAACTAAAATATCTTCATCATCTTTATATTAAAAATAATTTTTGAACAATTTATCTATTTTTATTTTTTATTTTATTTCGGGTTATTATTAATATTAATATATAATTATGGAATTGATAGTCACATAGTGAAACTACTCCAACCAAACAGTCAGTGGAGATTTTCCCTTTAGGCAATGGCATAAGGCAAGTTGGACCCAATATTATTGAATTGAATTCCAAATACGTCCTTTTCTCTTTTCTCTAGTAGTTAACAAGTTATTATGACGCGCCAACCTCATCAGTCATCATACATTATCATTAGTAACAAACAGGATCCCGCTAGGGAGACAATGGACTATTTGTACAATATGTACAATAGGCTATTGAGTTACAAAATGAACATCTCCCATACTATCACTATCTAGAATAACCATCCGAATACTAGCGATAATAAACATCTTCCCAAAAAAACTTAAACTAATTTTGGAGTTCACCAAAACTCAAATTCTTGACCTTTCGGACCTCACGCTTTAATACCATGCATAATACCACTCATCCTAAAAGCTTCAACTGATGAGAGAAGGTAACACTAATAATTATATCTCTAATACTCTCTAAACTTCCATTGTACACATTGTATAAATATTCTATTGGCTCTTCATACTTTCCCTAACAAATAACACTAACACACACACCGTGACTCACTTCGAACTCAACCAATATTGGATCCTTCTCACCTTTGGGTAGTTTGCTAGGCCATACCCATGCCAAAGGGTATGGACAATTGGACATGGAAGATGAATGAATAATCTCCCTCCTAAAATAGTACGAGAATGCCAACAACCACTTTGTACAACAATCTCATTTGGTTCTTTAACAAACTAATGCTTGTTTGTTGCGTGTACCACGTGAACACACCTTATAATATACATCAAGCTAAGCACTTTCTAAAAGCTACTCCCAAGTAAACTTTCCATGTGGATTTCTTTGGTAGGATTAGGGTGTTGAGAATGAATTTCCCAAAAATTAAACATTGTCACACACATTACTTTTTTCTTTATTGTAAAAATATACATCAATAATAGAAGAATGCTAGAAGTTCATCAAAATTTATTGTTTTTAGCCATTAATTAACCATCAATATTTAAAAATATAAGATAAAGTATGTTGTTGGATTACCAAACTAATGGAACTAGATTAAAGAATTTGAGTTGATAACTAAATAATGACAAAAAATAATAAATTTTTATAATCTCTAGCATTTTTCATATTTTTAAATATTTAAGTTTTGTAACATGTAATACCACTATTATAATTTATTAGTGGACTAAT
>NC_029785.2:29485998-29493597 GCF_000816755.2 Arachis ipaensis
AGGAACTAATGTTAATTGATCTCTTATATAGGAGTAAACTCTAGCCAAAAAAAAGTGTAGAGAAGATGACTAGTAAAAAATATTGTATATTAAAAGAACTAATGTTAATTGATCTCTTATATAGGAGTAAACTCTAGCCAAAAAAAAGTGTAGAGAAGATGACTAGTAAAAAATATTTGTATATTATCACCTAACTTTCGAAAAATGAGAATAATTTTTATCTTTAGGATTATCCTATATGAATCTCTGAATTAATCTTAAAGTTTCATCCCTTTCGCTTTGCTTTTCTTTTCAGTTATCTACCCAACATAAAAGTATAAAACAGCAATGGTCATCCTTTTAAACAACAAAGTCTGCCAATGAGTTACTTTTATTATGTTTTAGCATATAATTCAATGAATTATAGTTGGTGCTCATGAAAGTGAATATGTTCACTCACGGTTCACTAACAGTGTTATAAACCATAGATGATACATAAAGCCATTTTTAGGTTAAAAGAGAAGGAAAGTAGTTAACACCGTTTGTTGAGTTTGTGTGTCCCTTTCACTATAACCTGTCATTGGTATCCTGAAATAACAAGACTTCCCCATGATGTTTACGCTGCTCCCTGGTGCAGAATCAGCACAGCAATAAGCCATGAGAGGGAAAAAAAAAGTTTCAGTGATACAGAAAGAAGAAAAGGACTTCATATAAGAAGAAAGAGATACTCCCACCAATCCTACTATACAGGTTACAAAAACCATTAAAGAGAAAAGATAGTAGAAAAGTAATATCCAACCCAACCATCAACTTATAAAGTTAGAAAGAAAACCCCACACGTCGAAAGGAAATTAATATAGATATGAAACATTCTTAAAATGCAGATTAGATGCTAAGAAGATCTGGTGGCGGTGACTTCGGAGGGTTTTGATTATCTTTAGTATGCTCTTTCGATGATGTGGCCATTGGAGACTCTAAGCTGTTTGATGATGACAATGATGAGGACTCGGTGATTGTCGAATCTCCCTGCTTAGATCCCGGTGGCTTTGGAAGCTCGGTGAGAATTTGAACCACTTCGCGCATGGTTGGTCGCTCTACAGCTTGTTCTTCGACACACAGCATGGCGACATAGAAAACGTGCATCACCTCATGGAGGGGAACTGAGGGAAGCCTAGGATCAAGAACCTTAAGCACTCCTTCCTTGTTTGAGTCTGTCATTTTCCTCACCCATTGCACAATGTCCACGCCGTCACCGAACTCACCAACCGGTTTCCTTCCGGTTACAAGCTCCAAAAGAACAACGCCAAAGCTGTACACATCGCTCTTCTCATCGACTTTCAAAGTGTAGGCATACTCTGTAACAATAAAAATCTCAACTTCAATAAATAACCATGAAACAATGTCAATATATGAGAAAGTAAACAACAGAAAATTAATAAACCGTTTTATTATTATGCCGTGTCAGTCACCATCCGTTTCCAACTGTGAACATGTATGATCTATAACTACATGACTAATTTAATTTAATTTAATCATTAGCTTGAGTACTATGGTCAAGAAGCAAGCAATAAAGTTACCTACCATTTTTCTTTAGTAGTAAATTGGTAATAGTTTAGAAGCAAACTGTAGTTATGCGGACAAATCAATCAAGAGGTCATCAGTGTTCGGTAGAAAAACAGAAGTCAAAATAGATCACAACATTAGCATCTTAGCAATATTAATTAATTAATTACTCAACAGTTATAGAGCAATACCCATGATGATTGTTGAGTCAAAATTGAATAGACAAACTCGAGAAAACATGATTGGGAAAACGAAATTAGTCACAGAAATTCAAATTCAACAAACTCAGAATTAGCTAAAGTTTTCTTCAACACAATACCTGGAGCTATGTATCCATATGAACCGGCAATAGCCGACATGCATTCAGATGTTCCAGAATCTTGGAGGAACTTGGCTAGCCCAAAATCAGCAACATGGGCTTCAAAGCTGGAATCAAGAAGGATATTGTTCGACTTGACATCGCGGTGCACAATAAGCGGCGAACAATCATGATGCAAGTAACAAAGCCCCTTTGCAGCCTCCACAGCAATCTTGTACCTTGTGTCCCAATGCAAGTGACCCCCTTTCTTCCCATGAAGAACCTCACCCAAGCTTCCATTAGGCATGTACTCATACACAAGAAGATTCGTCTCGTGGTTCGAACAGAACCCCAACAACCTAACAATGTGCCTGTGTCGAATCCTCCCTAAAGTTTGAATCTCAGCATTGAAACCATGATCATGGGATGATCCTCTACTCATAGCCGGTAACCTCTTTACAGCAACTTGATCCCCATTCGCCATGGCCCCTTTGTACACAATTCCAGCACCTCCTTTTCCTATGATGTTATCCTCCTTCAAGCAATTCAGAACATCGTCCACAGTGAAGTCCAATCGCTGGAACGCCGTGAGCTTCCAGGCGCGCGCCTCGCTCGCCTTCTTCAGGGACCGCGCCTTGAAGATTGCCGCCACAGCGAACAAGATAGAGCAAACAAGAAGCCCAATAACCAGCAATAGCTTCAAGGAAGAAGAGAGTGGACCCTTAACATGAGGCTGACGAGGGCCATTGACAACACCGTCTTTGCAAGGACCTAAATAAGGGCCACAGAGTTCGGGGTTCCCCAAGAAAGAGGTATAGTTGAAGTAACTGAATTGGCCAGTGCCAGGAACCAAACCAGAGAGATTGTTGTAAGAAAAATCCACCGATGTTAAACTCTGCATGGAAGCAATAGAACCCGGAATTGGACCAACCAAGTGGTTCCTTGAAAGGTTCAAATAGTTCAGTATCCGCATTCCAGTGATCTCATTTGGAACCTCGCCGGAGAGTTCGTTGCGGCTGAGATCAACGAATGTCAACAACTTGCACTGGCTGATCTCCGGAGCAACAGGACCAGAGAACTTATTATTGCTGAAATCCATCTTGGAGAGCTGCTGTAGCCTGCCAATCTCCGGCGGGATCCGGCCCGAGAACCGGTTCCCGTCAAGTAGAAGCTTCTGCATGCCGGAGAAGTTCCCAATGGACGGAGGTAACGGCCCTGAAAGCTTGTTATTGGAAAGACTAATTTGCCCCAAGTTCGGTGCAACGGAACCAGAAACAGGAAACTCTCCGGTCAGAAGATTATCCTGAAGTTCAACCTGCGTCAGTTTCGGAAGCCCAAACAGACCCTTAGGGATTGAACCGTTCAAGAAATTTTCACCCATTCTCACCCTACTCAGAGACTCACACTTTCCGAGTGAATCAGGAATTGGACCAAAGAGGAAGTTACCGAGAGTTATCAGTGTCTGAAGACGGTTACCGGAACACATTAACGGTGGCAAAGTTCCCGTAAGCTTGTTCGACGAGAGGTCAACGATCGTGAGCCTGCCGTTCTTCCCCAAATTCTGAGGAATGCTTCCGGTGAAGTTGTTGTCCCACAGCTGAAGCACCTCCAGCGACGGAAGCTCACCTATGAACTCCGGTATCTCACCGTGGAGCTTGTTGCGGAAGAGGTTCACGAGAGTTATGTTCTTCAGCGCCGCGAAGCTCGCGGGAATATCACCGGCGAGCATATTGTTCGATAAATCCATTGATTTTAGGCTTTTGAGGCTCCCAAGTTCCGTAGTTAGTGAACCGAAAAGCGCATTCACCTGGAGGAAGAGGGTGTCGAGCTTCTGAAGCCTCCCTATCTCCGCAGGAATCTCGCCGGAGAGTCCACAGTACGCGGCGTCGAGCCTGACAAGCTCGGACAAATTCCCGATCTCCGGCGGTATTCCGCCGTCGTAAGTGTTGTAGTACCCTACATAAAGCTCCTGGAGGGAGCTAAGGTTTCCGATCTCCGGCGGGATTTTCCCGACAAGCTCGTTACCGGAAACCGCAAGGTACTCCAGCTTCTGCCATTTGCCGTACTCCCGCGGAATTTCGCCGGAGAAGAAGTTTCCGCCGAGGTGCAAGTGGCGAAGCTCAGTCATGTCGGTGACGGCGAGGGGAAGAAGACCGGTCATATTGTTATTGTAAAGGTCAAGAACTTCAACATTGTGGAGAATGGAAAGTTCATTAGGGAAGGTTCCGTTGAAGATGTTGTTAGAGAGGTTGAGGAAGCGGAGGTTTGTGAGAGAGGAAAGAGAACTGGGAATAGGGCCGGAGAATTTGTTATCGGAGAGGGAGAGGTTGGTGAGAAAGGGGAGGAGCGAGAGGTGGTCGCCGGAGAGAGTGCCGGAGAGGGAGAGGGAAGAGAGGTTGAGGGAGGTGACGTGGCGGAGGTGGTGGTCGCAGGAGACGCCGCGCCATGTGCAGTGGTCGGAGGGAGAGGTGGGGGACCAGGAAGAGAGAGCGGAGGTGGGATCGGAGGTAATGGAGGCGGCTTTGAAGGAGAGCAAGGCACGGCGCTCGGAGATGTGGGCGGAGTGGGCCGTGAGATGGAGGCGGAGGAGGAAGAAGAGGAAGTGGAAGAGGAAGAGGCGCATGTTTGGTTTTGCTTAGCTGGCAGTGGGAGTGGAATGGAATGGAATGGAAGGCATACAAATACAAGAGAAGAAGAAGAGAGTTAGTGAGTGAGTGAGTAGAGTGAGGCGTGGGAGTGAGACCGAGACTGAGACTGAGACCGAGAGGGTTCAGTGTTCAGTGTTTGTTTGTTTGTCATCTTATCCTTCCTTCAGGAAAACGGGGGGAAAAATAAGGGATTTCATTTCTCATCTAAATAAAATTTTAATTCTTAGTTGGTGAATTTGAAAAAAATTAAACTACAATCAATTGTATGCCTTGAATGAATGATGATACTATTTAAATTTATAGGGTTAAGGCTAATATATAGGCTCTTTTTTTTGTTATGTTTTTGGAGATTATGCACAGATATAGATGATGGGTGTGTTTTTAAATAATATAGGGACAAAGAGGTTTTTTATTTTTTCAGTATACAGATATTTAAATTTTTGAGAATTTAAAAATATATTTAAATTTTTGACTTTCTCAAAATTTAAACACATTGATCTTATTATTCATTTGAGTTTATTAGACTCAATGAAAAAATTAAACGTAACTCTCATTATACTAACCTAGCCAATACGAATGTTCAAGTGGAAGAGTTTTTAAAATGTGACAAATTAGATTCAAGGATCGATGTGTCCAAATTTTAAAGAAGTTAAAAATTTAAATGTATTTTCAAATACTCAAAAACTTAATTGTCTACAAACCAAAAAGTCATAAATTAATTTGTCATTTCAATATTTTTTTTAATTTGAAAATATAAATCGGAGGCAGGGTTTTTGAGAGGTATGAAAAATCGAAGCTCTGATTTGTGGAGTGACAGTCGAATTCGGAGAGTTCTAAATCAGAGCCTCCGATTTAATTTTTTTCTTTTTTTTAAGGTTGAAAAATCGGTGGGTCAGTTTTGAGGTTTTAAAAAATAAAAAAAAAATTAAGAAGCTCAATACTAACCTTTTAATTTGTGGCCTCTCTAAATCGGATGGTTCAATTTGTTCTTAACCGTTTTACAAATTTCACACTTCAGAATAACACACCATGAACCTATAACAACGTATGACACCAATATTTTCCTAATATATATCCCCTCTACCTGCTTTGTATATATAATTACAGAAATATTTGGTAACTAAAATAAATTAGTCAAAAACAGTCAAAATATATTTTATTTAGTATATATTAATAGTTGTAATAATTAATGAATGTTAAATAAGATAAGTTCTGACTTTTTTTTTTGTCTTTCTAGTATTACCGATATAAATATGAACTTTGCCGAAAAACTAACTTGAGGGTAATTAATTATAGCCAACTCATTGAAAAACAAGCTACTTACATAAAAAAATAAATAAATAAATAAAACAACTCCCCACTATCCTATATTTTTAAATTTCAAAATTAAAAATAAGCTACTTAATTGAGTTGGTTTATGCTATAATTGATTTTCTAGAATTTTTTTATAAATATAAGATAACTTCTAGCCAACTCTCTCACAAATAGAAGATTGGATATCCACTTGTTCAATTATTAGTAGAAGAATTAATTTGTATCATTATAATTAATGCTAATTATCTCTTTAACTCTAGTTAATTAAACCAAATTACAAAAGCATGATAAACCCAGTAATTTGTAAAAGAGATTTTCTTTTACAATTTTTCAAAATTTTCACTCTATCCAAAATTTCTTAATACGTTCTACTCCAAAAAATCAAATAAAATAAAATCAAAACTTCAAAATAAAAGTTAAAAATTCAAAACAAAAATGAAACAAAAATTAAAAATGGTAAATAACTTCAAACGACCAGGAATACTTATTATCATCAATATGTCTCACATCTACTCCTAATTTTTTTGTCCATATTCTTTGTTTTACCCTTCGATTCAATATTTCTTTCACTATAAGAAAAACGTTAAATACTATCAGTTTTAATATCAGATTTAGCATTGAAAGTTGGCAGCAGATATACCGGTGAATTTGGCTACAAATTCGTCGAATAAAAAAAATTACTGTCGGATTTAGTTTTTCTTTGGTAAATTCTCCGATAATAATTGGAGAGGAAAAAAAAAGAAAATTGGTGCGATCATTACTGTTAAATTTAGGGGAACGAAAAAAACTGATGGTAAGGTAATGAAATACGCCGTTTTGGTCACAAGCTGTGCGTTACTGACGGATTTTTGCGACGTTAAATCCGCTGGTAAAATTGATCCTAAATTCGAATTTGTGAGTCATTTCCCTCCATTTCTTCAGCATCATCAACCTCACTTCTCTCCCTCTTTCTCTTTCTCTCTCGCTGTCAGCCCCCCATTCGCTGTCGTTTCTTCGTCGTCGATCGCTTCCCACAACTCCAGCTATCGTCGTTGTTGAGAAGCATCCACATGGAGCTTGTGTTTGCCATGAAGGAGCTTGTTTCTCCCCTGTGAGTTGCTGCCTCCATCGTTTGCCGCTACTGTCGTTTGCCTCCGTCAACTGCGATGCTACCCTTCGTCTTTCATATTTTTTTTGGCATTGTTGGCATTTGTTAAATTCTAACCCTACACTTCTTTGCCCCTATTTTTATCCCTATAAAATTAGTATTATCAGTTTACTTGGATGTGATGACCTTAGTTAAACTGTTCACTCATGATGATCTAATCGTTTTTATTTTCTGATTTTGTTATAATTAAATTTTCTGTGGAGACTTTAGTAATTTTAATAAGAATATTGATAGTAGTGTCTTGATTGTGTTAATTTATTTATACTAAAAATTTATGATTTCTTGTCTATAACACCCTACCATACTTAATCTTATGCTTAAGTCATAAGACTGAGATAGTTGATGAGCTTTCTCTTGAGAGTTTCAAAGGCTTGTTTACAGTTATCATCAAAAATGAATGGAACATCATTCATTAGTAAATTGCTCAATGGTTTTGCTATTTTTGAAAAGTCCTTGATGAACCTTCTGTAGAAGCCAGCATGCCCAAGAAAACTTCTTACTGATTTCACATTAACAGGTATAGGGAGTTTTTCAATAACTTCTATTTTAGCTTTATCAACTTCTATACCTCTACATGACACTTTATGCCCAAGAACTATTCCTTCCGGAACCATGAAATGGCATTTTTCCCAATTCAACACCAAATTAGT
>NC_029785.2:29493899-29503419 GCF_000816755.2 Arachis ipaensis
GCCTGAAAAATATGTAAAACAAAACCGTAAAATCAAAAAGCGCAACTCTCAGAAAACGTGGTTACTTGCGTAAGAAGAAACGAAAGCTTAACAACAAAAATATATACAGATGACACGAGTAGAGGGTCAATAATACAAAATAACAAGCTCCTAACTCAGCCCGCAAAGCCAAGGCTGGCCGGAGAATATATACGTACATAGATATACATAATAATAACCCACAAGAACATGTTCAGAACCCTAGTTCTCCCTAAAACCTCTAAGAGGTACATAAACAAGGTGTTATTACATACAAGTGGAGAAACTATACATATATATACATCAAAGAACAAAAGGGGATCCTAAGGTAAACCACTTTACCGCAAAAACTTCAGACACCTACCGAGGTGCCGCTCGACCTGCATCTGAAAACAACAACACAGTATGGGATGAGAACCGGAGGTTCTCAACATGGTAAAGGTTCCATGCACATAATATATAAGGTCCTGGGAATGCCAGAAGCAATCCTAGAATGTCGACTCTCAAATTATAAAGCTTAAATTACTAAACAGAAATCATAAACAGGGGCGGTCTTCTAGGGAATTCTAAACCTAGCTTAAACTCTAACCTTAACTCTAAACCTGTCCACCTTTCCTCCGTACCTCCATCTCCGAAGATTTGCATAGACAAAACAAATAGACAAGGCAAGCACAGGTAAAAAACAAGTAGTTCAAGTAACAATTACAACAATTAATAGAGTATAATCAATTAAGCATTCTCAATTAAGGCATAGCAAACAAAGCACACAAATGCATATGATGAATGTCTATCCTACTGGCCGTGAGCTCACGTGTCGGTTACTTTGCCAGAACCCGACACATCTGGTAGCTAACTGAAGGAACTGAAGATTGATGGTTTAGAAGTTATAGTAAACTCTCGTTGCAAGTATAGTTACTAAACCAAGCAATCAACCTTTCTTGCAAACGTTTTGATTGTCACAAGTAACAAACCCCTAAATAAATTGATAACTGAAGTATTCAAACCTCGAGTCGTCTTCTCAAGGAACTGCAGAGAAGTATGTTCTTATTATTGGTTATGAAGATTGTAAATTCGGGTTTTGAAGATGAGGAACAAGTAATTTAAATTGCAATTAAAGTAAGTAAAAGACTGTAATTTAAATAAATAACTGTAAAACACACTTTTGGCAAGGTATGAGAAATTAAAAGTCCTATCCTAGTTATCCTTATCAATGATGGTAAAAATTGAACCTTAATTCCACTTAGTTAACCTTTGCTAGAGCAAGGGAAGGTCAAGTGACTAATTAGTTAGATCCTCAAATCCTAGTTAATCCCTAAGGAAAGATTGGGATTATTGAAGTTCAATTCTATTAGCAAAGATAACGATTATCAATCATATTGAGTTTGATAACTCCTGAGTTACTGATTTCTTAACCAAGACCAAAAAGGGAAAAGTAAATCTACCAGAATAAAAATGTCTTCAGATTGGGGATAAAAGTAACAGAATTAAAAGAAAGCAATTGTAAACTGAAATACCTCAAATAACATTAATTCAAAGAGTAATCTGTAACATAGAAGAATTTAAAAATTAATTTGAGAAAATAATAAAAAGGAATATTGAACCTGTGATTGAAGTTGTAAGTTGAAATAATAAAGTTGAAATCCTAATCCTAATCCTAATCCTAAGAGAGAGGAGAGAATCTCTCTCTCTAAAAACTACATCTAAAACTAAAATTGTGAATTATGAGAGCATAATTATGAATGGATGCATTCCCCCACTTTATAGCCTATAATCTGTGTGTTCTGGGCTGAAAACTGGGTCAAAAACAGCCCAGAAATCGCCGGAGAAGAAATCTGCCACGCTGGTTTTTCGTCACTGCGACGCGTCCGCATGGAGCACGCGTTCGCATCACCTAGCGTCAGAGCAACTATGGCATATTATATATCAAATCAAAGCCCCAGACGTTAGCTTTCCAACGCAACTAGAACCGCGTCGTTTGGATCTCTGTAGCTAAAGTTATAGCCGTTTGAGTGCGAAGAGGTCAGGCTGACAGCTTTGCAGTTCTTTCAACTTCTTGTATTCCTTCCATTTTTGCAAGCTTCCTTTCCATCCTCCAAGCCATTCATACCCTGTAATCTCTGAAATCACTTAACACACATATCAAGGCATCTAATGGTAATAAGAGAGGATTAAACATAGGAAACTTAAGGCCAAAGAAGCATGTTTTCAATCAAAGCACATAATTAGGAAGGCAAATGTAAAACCATGCAAATAGTATGAATAAGTGGGTAAAGAGTTAATAAAAACCACTCAATTGAGCACAAGATAAACCATAAAATAGTGGTTTATCAACCTCCCCACACTTAAACACTAGCATGTCCTCATGCTAAGCTCAAGAGAAGCTATAAAGATGAAGAGGAATGGTAGATTAATATGAAATGCAACCTATCTATATGAATGCAACTAAATGCAAAAATGTTTCTACCTACTTGGTTTAAAAATAAATAAGTTCTCCAAGACAAACATAAATCAGATTCACTAATTCAAATTATACAATAAAAGACAAGTAAACTTGTAAGAAGATAGCTCATGAAAGCAGGGAACATAGAATTGAGCACTGAACCCTTACTGGTAGTGTATATCACTCTAACTCTCAAGTGTCTAGGGTCAATTAATCTACTCTTCTCTAGTCATGCTTTCTAAAATTTGTTCTTCACCTAACCAATCAACAATATTTAATATACCAATGCAAACATCATGAGGTCTTTTTAAGGTTGTAATGGGGCTAAGGTAAGGGTAAGGGTATATGTATATGGCTGAGTGAGCTTTATAAATTGAATCTTTAATTAACCTAAGCTTTCACCTAACATACATATACTCTATATAACTCTAGAATCATGCCTAGCTACCCATAGTCTTCACTTTTGCATTACATACTCATATATCAATTTTTCTTTAATTTTATCACATATGCATTGATCTTTTATTAACTTAACATTGGGATAATTTTGTCCCCTTATTTACTTTGCTCTTTTTCTTTTTCTCTTTCTTCTTTTTTTTAAGAGACATAAAAACTAGAATAACATATCAATGCATATGGAATTTTTTTAATTTTCTATTTTACATGAGTAGGTACCCAAATTTTCCAATATTCAAAATTAGAAACATGATACATTCCCTTATTAACCCAAGTTTCCACAGTTTTCCCACACTTAATTGTTGCAAAATCCCTATCTTAAGCTAACCAAATATTCAATTGGGATATTTAATTATTTTTCTGCTTAAGGCTAGTGATGTGGTAAAATATAGAACAAATGAGGATTAAAAAGCTCAAGGTGGCTAACAAGGGTGATGTAAAGGGTAGGTTTATTTGGGATAAGTGAGCTAAAATCAAATAATGGCCTCAATCATATTCAAGCATGTAAATACACTAAATAATGGACATATAGATTGAAACAAAATATAGATTACAATCATAGAGAAGGAAACACACAGGAATAAAATATTTATGGTTAAATAATGTAACCATATAAATAAGCTCAAATCTCACAGGTTGTGTGTTCTTTAGCTCAAAAATCATGTTCCAAATACAACTTCCAAACAAATTTAACAAAACATTTTCAATTTAAATTAGTGAAATACTATAAAAATTTCTTGAAAAAGAAAATATTACTTCAACCAAGTAGTAACTAAATGCACAAAATCAAATAAACATGCAATCAAATATGCAGATGCAACAATGAACAAATAAAGAAAATAAGAGTATTGGTGTTGAAAAGAAGGTAACTAACCCCTGGAAGTCGGTATCGACCTCCCCACACTTAAAGATTGCACCGTCCTCGGTGCATGCTAAGATGTGCAAGTGGATGGGTTGTTCCAACTGATGCTTTTCTTCAAGGATTGTGCAGATGGACTTGTTTGTCTCCCCTTTTAGAAGTTTCTCCTTTTTTTCGTCTTCGGTGGCCAGCCTGAAAGAAGAGAAAAAGAAGAACAGTAACCCAGAAATAAAGATAAGAAAATAAATGAAGTATGGATGGATTAATGCCAAATGATAAGGGTCTCATTTACATGGAAGCTTCAACATGTACGTGAGAAAATAATAGAAGTACATGGCAAATCAAGAATGCAAAAATTTACAAAAGTAGGGAAGAGAGTGTGGATAAGGAGAGATAATATAAATTCATGTCAATGTAAAAGTAATACAGGTATAAAAGATTGGCATTAATATAAATAATATTACCTATCCATAATAAAATAAGTCACTAAGCACCCAAAATAATTCAAGAGAAGATGCAACAGTTAAATAAGAAAATTAACACCAAAGGAAAAATAATGAATTTAGAAAAGAAAAGAAAAATATGCACAAAATTAAGATGCAATGAATGAAATATACAAATAAATTAAGTAAAATAGAATGAAGGTGAAAAGGAATGAGAAGTGAAAGAAATAAAGTGAGAAAGAAAGAAGAAAAGATAGAAGAAATTAGGATTAAAGAAGAAAAGATAAGATAATTGGCTGATCTGGATATTCTGTGTGTCGCATGTGACGCGGACGCGTGAGTGACGCGGTCGCGTGGTGCGCGATAAGGTTAGGTGGCACGGACGCGTGGGTCACGCGATCGCATGGCCTGAATTGTGCGATTGACGCGTGTGCAGCCTCGCGTTTGCGCAACTCTCTGTTCGAAACTCTTTTTGCCAAAAATCCGGGTGACGCAGTCGCGTGGTTGACACGATCGTGTGAATGGCCATTTTCTGAAAACAACGCGGCCGCGTGGGGCACGCGGTCGCATGGTAGGGGTTGGGCTTCCAGCACGAGTCCAGCCCCATTCCAGCACAACTTTCGGCCATGCACCTTTTTCACGTCGAATTTCAAGTCACGCGGCCATGTGGGTGACGCGGACACGTGGGAGACGTTTTTTCCTACATGACGCGGACGCGTCATCGACACGGTCACGTGGAACAATCTGTGCTAAAGGCACGCCTTCAGCCATGCTTTCGTGTGACTGGTGCACGAATTGTGAATCACACTTTTCACAACGCGTACCACTAACCAGCAAGTGCACTAGGTCGTCCAAGTAATACCTTACGTGAGTAAGGGTCGAATCCCACGGAGATTGTTGGTTTGAAGCAATCTATGGTTATCTTGTAAATCTTAGTCAGGAAGTCAATTATGTTTATCAGTTGAATTGTGAATAATCAAGAGAGCATAAATTAAAGGTTACTTGTTGTGCAGTAATGGAGAATATGTTGGAGTTTTGGAGATGCTTTGTCTTCTGAATCTCTGCTTTCCTCTGTCTTCTTGTTCACGCACGCACGTCCTTCTATGGCAAGCTGTGTGTTGGTGGATCACCGTTGTCAATGGCTACCTTCCATCCTTCCAGTGAAAACTACGCTCACGCGCTCTGTCACAGCACGGCTAATCACCGGTTGGTTCTCGATCCGGTTGGAATAGGATTTACTATCCTTTTGCGTCTGTCACTAACGCTCAGCCTTCAGGAGTTTGAAGCTCGTCACAGTCATTCAATCATTGAATCCTACTCGGAATACCACAGACAAGGTTTAGACTTTCCGGATTCTCATGAATGCCGCCATCAGTTCTAGCTTATAACACGGAGATTCTGATTAAGGAATCTAAGAGATACTCATTCATTCGGATATAGAACGGAGGTGGTTGTCAGGCACGCGTCTATGGTTTGAGGAAGGTGATGAATGTCACGAATCATCACCTTCATCACAGTTAAGCGCGAATGAACATCTTAGATAGGAACAAGCGTGTTTGAATGGAAAACAGAAATACTTGCATTAATTCATCGAGACACAGCAGAGCTCCTCACCCCCAACAATGAGGTTTAGAGACTCATGCCGTCAGAGAATACAAAGTTTAGATCTGAAATGTCATGAGATACAGAATAAGTCTCTAAAAGTTGTTTAAATACTAAACTAGTAGCCTAGGGTTACAAAATATGAGTGGACTATGATGTATGATGCAGAGATCCACTTCTGGGGCCCACTTGGTGTGTGCTGGGGCTGAGACTTAGGCAATCCACGTGCAGAGGCCATTTGTGGAGTTGAACGCCAGTTTTTGTGCCAGTTTGGGCGTTCAACTCCAGTTTTTTATCCTTTTCTGGCGCTGGACGCCAGAATTAGGCAGAGAACTGGCGTTGAACGCCAGTTTACGTCGTCTACCCTTGTGCAAAGTATGGACTATTATATATTGCTGGAAAGCCCTGGATGTCTACTTTCCAACGCAATTGGAAGCATGCCATTTCGAGTTCTTTAGCTCCAGAAAATCCACTTTGAGTGCAGGGAGGTCAGAATCCAACAGCATCAGCAGTTCTTTTTCAGCATGAATCAGATTTTTGCTCAGCTCCTTCAATTTCAGCCAGAAAAATACCTGAAATTACAGAAAAACACACAACTCATAGTAAAGTCCAGAAATATGAATTTTTCCTAAAAACTACTAGAATTTAGCCGCTTAGTTTAGTCCTTTTAGTCCTTTAGGCCCTCCTATCCACTGATGCTCAAAGCCTTGGGATCCTTTTTATTTGCCCTTGCCTTTTGGTTTTAAGGGTTATTGGCTTTTTCTGCTTGCTTTTTTTTTTCTTGCAAGCTTTGTTCTTTGCTGCTTTTTCTTGCTTCAATAATCATTTTTAAGATTTTTCAGATTATCAATAACATGTCTCATGTTCATCATTCTTTCAAGAGCCAACATATTTAACAGTCTTAAACAACAAATTCAAAAGACATATGCACTGTTCAAGCATTCATTCAGAAGACAGAAAGCATTGCCACCACATTTAACCAATTAGAATTTCTTTTATTTAAACTCGAAATTTTATTGCTTCTTATTCAAAAGATCTACTATTTTATTCATGTTTAATGATGATGAGAAAAATAAACTATAGCTTAATTGGAGATAAAATCAAATAGATACTAATTACTATTATATGAATTCTAAGGTAGACTTTTTATAAGGACACTGTCACAGAGTTAAGGCAGAAATTGGAAATTAACAACCTTTATTCTGGGGGTATGGGGGTTCCTCTGATCCTTGGGAGGCTTGGTATTACAGAAGACTTTTGGCACTTCAGTTCCCTTAAGTCACGTCCCTGCTCCTCTTGTTCTTTAAGCATATGGGTCAGCATTTGACTGTGTTCCTTCTGTTGTTTTATTATTTGCTCCATAGCTTCCTGTATCTTGGTGACAGACGTCTCAAGATATTCCCAATATTCCGCTTGAGGAATCTCTGGGAGGAATTCCTGTGCTCTCTTCTTGATAAGATCCTCCTGTGCTTGTTGCCTCTCCATTGATGCTTTGGTGATTGACTTTTCAATTAGGATATATTCAGTTATTCCCATCTTGACTCCAGCGTCCTTGCAGAGCAGAGAAATCACGCTTGGATAAGCCAACCTGGCCTCTCTTGAATTTTTATTAGCTATCTTGTAGAGTTCAGTGGAAATCAGTTGATGAACCTCCACTTCCTTCCCAGTCATGATGCAATGAATCATCACTGCTCTTTTAACTGTGACTTCAGAACGGTTGCTAGTGGGCAACAGAGAACGCCCAATGAAGTCCAGCCATCCTCTGACAACTGGTTTGAGATCCTCCCTCTCTCGGATAAACACACCAAACTTAAAGGTTTGCTTGTCCGAAAGCAAAAAAAAAGAAAGGAGAGGGATAGAAGGAGATCGAGGTGCACTTGTTGATGGAGGAGGGGGGAGGCCGAACCCAATTTTAAAGGGGTGGGGGGGGTGAATTTTCGAAAAAAATTGGAAGAGATAAGATAAAAAGATTGAGTTGAAAAAGATAAGATAGAAGATAGAGTTTAATTTTGAAAAGATATGATAGATATTTGAAAAAGATAACTCTGAATTTTGAAAAAGATAATATGGATATTTGAAAAAGATATGGATTAGTTGAAAAGATTTTTGAGTGAAAAAGATAGATTTGTTTTCAGAAAAGATTTTGAAAAGAGTTGGATTGAATTTGGAAAGATGGATTTTTAGAAATTAAGGATTTTAGAAATCAGGGTTCTTGACATGTTCATGTAAAAATCATGCATTGAAGCATAAAATTTGAAATTAAGATGGAAATACGTGTGGGGCAAATGGATTTGGCTCCTCCCTGTCTTCTTGGCGTTTGAACGCCCAAACACTGCTTGTTTTGGGCGTTCAGCGCCCAAATGCTGATCTCCTGGGCGTTCAGCGCCCAGTTGCTGCCATTCCTGGCGTTCAACGCCCAGTGGGTGCCTATTTCTGGCGTTGAACGCCCAAATGCTGCCATTACTGGCGTTCAGCGCCCAGTGGATGCCCATTTTGGGCGCTGAACGCCCAAAATGCCCCTTTACTGGCGTTTTCTTGCCATTGAGCTCTTTTACTCTATTTTGTGTGCTGATTCCTTCTGTAACCCTGTAAACTTATACAAATGATTTTGTACCTTAGTGTCAGTGAACTTTATATAAACAAATAAAAATAAAAAATAGGGCAAAAATGCTTAGAGGATTGATGCCCCATGGCTGGGTTGCCTCCCAGCAAGCGCTTCTTTATTGTCTTTAGCTGGACCTTGCTGAGCTTTTAATCTAGCTTCAGCCTTGAGCATTCTTGCTCAATGTTGCCTTCAAGATAATGCTTGATTCTCTGTCCATTGACTATGAACTTCTTATCAGAATCAATATCTTGAAGCTCCACATAACCATATGGTGACACACTTGTAATCACGTATGGTCCTCTCCACCGGGATTTCAGTTTCCCGGGGAATAGCCTGAGTCTAGAGTTAAACAACAGGACCTTCTGTCCTGGTTCAAAGATTCTAGATGACAGCTTTCTGTCATGCCATTTTTTTTATTTTTCTTTATAAAGCTTGGCATTTTCGAAAGCTGTGAATCTGAATTCCTCTAGCTCATTTAGCTGGAGCAATCGTTTTTCTCCTGCTAATTTGGCATCAAAGTTTAGGAATCTGGTTGCCCAGTAGGCCTTATGTTCCAGTTCCACGGGCAAGTGGCATGCCTTACCATACACGTGTTGGTATGGAGAGGTCCCTATAGGGGTCTTGAATGCTGTTCTGTAAGCCCACAGAGCATCATCCAAGCTTCTTGCCCAATCCTTTCTACGGGTATTTACTGTCCGTTCCAGGATTTTCTTTAATTCTCTGTTAGAGACTTCAGCTTGCCCATTGGTTTGTGGATGATATGGCGTGGCCACTTTGTGGCGAATTCCATACCGAACCATGGCAGCGTAAAGCTGTTTATTGCAGAAGTGAGTGCCCCCATCGCTGATTAATACTCTAGGGACACCAAACCTGCGACCATTAGACGGAGTACCAATGCGGTACGGAGTTGTTCCTTAGAACCTTTAACTCAACAAACTGCATACCCCTTAACTGAAGTACCCTGGAAAAGGTGGTAGTATAAGTTTGTGAATATAAGATCACCGTCAACTGATACATAGTTTTACCCAACTCCGATAACGGTGTGGGTGGTTACTATGATTTTGTCACGACTTCAAGGAGGTCTTTGTATAGAAATC
>NC_029785.2:29503444-29528132 GCF_000816755.2 Arachis ipaensis
CTTGTCATGCCTCTGTCCCAATACTGCACCAATGGCATGATCACTGGCATCACACATTAGCTCAAATGGTAATGTCCAGTCAGGTGCAGAAATGACTGGTGCTGTGACCAGCTTAGCTTTCAAGAAACAAACAAAAAGTTAGTTAGTTAGTTGAAACAAATTTTGAAAAGATAAGAAGTTAGGAAGTTAGAAGAGATATTTTGAAAAGATATTTTTTTTTGAATTTAGTGAGGAGAGAGAAAAACAATAAGATAGTACAAGATTTAAAATTTTTTAGATCTAATGCTCCTTGTTTTCGAAAAATTTGGGGGGAAAACACCAAGGAACACCAAACTTAAAAATTTTAAGATCAAGACACAAGGAAAACTCAAGAACACTTTGAAGACTCACAAGAACACAAGAACATGAAGAAAGAACACCAGACTTAAAATTTTTAGAAAACCAAACCAAAATTTTCGAAAACCAAAGGGAAATCAACAAGAAAACACCAAACTTTAAGTTTGGCACAAAATTTAATAGAGAAAATATTATTTATGAAAAAGAAGGTTTTGAAAAGAATATAAAAGACTCTAACCCAATTACCAAGAACACAGATTAACGCTCTAGCCAAATGAGTTATGGGACTTTCAAAAATTTTAAGAAAGATTATTTTTGAAAACACCAAACTTAAAGTTTGGCACAGGATTTAATAGAAAAATTAATTTTGAAAAAGGTTTTAAAAAAAATATGATAGCCAATTATCATGAACATAAACACCACGTTCTAATTAACTGAGCTATAATTTTAAAGTGTTTTAACAAGGGATAAATAATAAAAGACTCTAAACCAAAAAGAAAGATTTTTTTCCTAATCTAAGCAACAAAATAATTCGTCAGTTGTTGTTTGTGGAGTTGAACGCCAGTTTTTGTGCCAGTTTGGGCGTTCAACTCCAGTTTTTGATCCTTTTCTGGCGCTGGACGCCAGAATTAGGCAGAGAACTGGCGTTGAACACCAGTTTACATCGTCTACCCTTGAGCAAAGTATGGACTATTATATATTGCTGGAAATCCCTGGATGTCTACTTTCCAACGCAATTGGAAGCATGCCATTTCGAGTTCTGTAGCTCCAGAAAATCCACTTTGAGTGCAGGGAGGTCAGAATCCAACAGCATCAGCAGTCCTTTTTCAGCCTGAATCAGATTTTTGCTCAGCTCCTTCAATTTCAGCCAGAAAAATACCTGAAATTACAGAAAAACACACAACTCATAGTAAAGTCCAGAAATATGAATTTTTCCTAAAAACTACTAGAAATAGACTAAAAACTAACTAAAACATACTCTAAACTATATGAAATTATCCCCAAAAAGCGTATAAAATATCCGCTCATCAGTGACTCTCTATTCAATCTCTTTTCTTCAAAACGCACTAGTGACGCAGACGCGTCAGCGACGCTGCCGTGTCGCGTGCGTGCTCTTTTTTTTTTAACATGCAGGATGCAAAATGCAATGATAGTGTGGATGCTATGAATAATTCCAGGTTCAATGGAAATAGAATAAAATAATACTCAAAAACAAACAAAACAAACTAGAATTAAAACTGAAAAAAGGACGATCATACCATGGTGGGTTGTCTCCCACCTAGCACTTTTAGTTAGAGTCCTTAAGTTGGACATTTGGTGAGCTCCCTGTTATGGTGGCTTATGCTTGTATTCATCCAGGAATCCCCACCAGTGTTTGTACTTTCAGTAACCTCCGGGATCCCAAACTAGGCGCAGAAAGCCTTCAAGTAAGTTAAAGCAAGTGACAAGGCCCCAAGAGTGTTGATTGCCAGAATGAATTCTGGGGTCCCAAATCTTGCTTTTGCACCCGTCTTCTTGTTGATTATCATGATTCCATCCGGGTGGTTCAGCTTTAGAATTCTCACTGAAGCGTCCAAACAACTTCCTAGATCCATTCAATTGAGCTCTACACCAACCTTTGCGTTTAAACTTAAAGCTTCCAACCATAATGAACCTTGCAGGACAATTCTTACCACTGACCCTCTTCCTCTTACTCTTTATGCCACAAAGAGCTCTAAGTTGACCATCCGTCTCCAGTAGCCCATATTCAAGTGGGATTAGAAAGCTAAGGGATATGAATTTTACCCACTTGAATGTTGTGAAGGATGATGGCAACTTAGGGGGAGGGGTCTCCAATAACTTTGGCAAAGTGATTTCTAGCTCCACTCCCTTGTGCTTTTTGAGAACTTCCACCTCTTTGCAAGTTTCTTCAATATCAACCTCTTCCTTTTGGTAGCTTTCTTCCAATTCAATCTCTTCTTCATTGCTCACCAAGGGCATGAGAGGCTGTGCTTCTTCTTCTTTAATCTCTATCTCTTGACCAACCTCTTCCAAATCTTCAACTATGATATGCCTTGGAGGTTGTACACCCTCCTCAGTATCAATTTCAATCGTCTTGGAAGGAGTCTCTTGACTTTCCCATGGAGGTTCAACATCTCCTAAGTCTGCAACCACTTCTTCTTCTTCAATAATTCCGGCTTCCTCCACTTGTTCCAGTACAAATTCATGCTCCTTACTGTCCACAGGAGTTTTTAATGTCTCCTTCATGCTACGTTCTTCATTAGATTATCCACATGAAGCCATGGGGGTTTCCTGAGTGTCCGAACGTCGGGAAGATAATTGATTTATTGCTTGATTCAATTGGTGAAGGGTTGCATTAAAATTTTCAAATGTTTTCTTGAGTCGCTCCGTTGATTCTTGGGGTGATGGAGATGGATATGATGCATAGGGAGGTGGTGGTTCTTGGGAGTAATTAGGTTGAAATTGGGGTGGATAAGGGTTAGGGTCATATGAAGGTGAATGGTGAAAAGGGGCTTGTGAGTATGGTGGTCCAAAGTCATGTTGAGGAGAGGGTTTATAGGCATATGGTGGTGGTTGTTGATAGTATATTGGAGGTGGTTGTTGCCATGAGGGTTGATCAAATCCTTGTGGCTCCTCCCATCTTTGATTGTTCCAACCTTGATGCCTGTTCTGATTGTAATTTCTTCTTCCTGCAACATAATTGTAACCATACTCATAGCCAAAGGGGTGAGAGTTCATAGTAGTAGGAGAAAATAAAAACAAAAACTAATAAAAAGAAAATATTTTGAAAAAAATATGATTTTTGAAAAAGGATAAGAAAAGATTTTGAAAAGGATATGATTTTAAAAAATATTTGATTTTTAAAAATAAGAATGATAAGATAAATTTGTTTTTTAAATATTTACAATAACCAATAATAAGGCACACGTTTGCAATTCTCCGGCAACGGCGCCATTTTGAAAGAACTGAAGATTGATGGTTTAGAAGTTATAGTAAACTCTCGTTGCAAGTATAGTTACTAAACCAAGCAATCAACCTTTCTTGCAAATGTTTTGGTTGTCACAAGTAACAAACCCCTAATAAATTGATAACCGAAGTATTCAAACCTCGGGTCGTTTTCTCAAGGAACTGCAGGGAAGTATGTTCTTATTATTGGTTATGAAGATTATAAATTGGGGTTTTGAAGATGAGGAACAAGTAATTTAAATTGCAATTAAAGTAAGTAAAAGACTGTAATTTAAATAAATAACTGTAAAACACACTTTTGGCAAGGTATGAGAAATTAGAAGTCCTATCCTAGTTATCCTTATCAATGATGGTGAAAATTGAACCTTAATTCCACTTAGTTAATCTTTGCTAGAGCAAGGGAAGGTCAAGTGACTAATTAGTTAGATCCTCAAATCCTAGTTAATCCCTAAGGAAAGATTCGGATTATTGAAGTTCAATTCAATTAGCAAAGATAACGATTATCAATCATGTTGAGTTTGATAACTCCTGAGTTACTGATTTCTTAACCAAGACCAAAAAGGGAAAAAGTAAATCTACCGGAATAAAAATGTCTTCAAATTGGGGATAAAAGTAACAGAATTAAAAGAAAGCAATTGTAAACTGAAATACCTTAAATAACATTAATTCAAAGAGTGATCTGTAACATAGAAGAATTCATAAATTAATTTGAGAAAATAATAAAAAGGAATATTGAACCTGTGATTGAAGTTGTAAGTTGAAATAATAAAGTTGAAATCCAAATCCTAATCCTAATCCTAAGAGAGAGGAGAGAATCTCTCTCTCTAAAAACTACATCTAAAACTAAAATTGTGAATTATGAGAGCATGATTATGAATGGATGCATTCCCCCACTTTATAGCCTCTAATCTGTGTGTTCTGGGCTGAAAACTGGGTCAAAAACAGCCCAGAAATCGCCGGAGAAGAAATCTGCCACGCTGGTTTTTCGTCATTGCGACGCGTCCGCATGGAGCACGCGGTCGCGTCACCTAGCATCAGGGCAACTATAGCATATTATATATCAAATTGAAGCCCCGTACGTTATCTTTCCGACGCAACTAGAACCACATCATTTGGACCTTTGTAGCTAAAGTTATAGCCGTTTGAGTGCGAAGAGGTCAGGCTGACAACTTTGCAGTTCTTTCAACTTCTTGTATTCCTTCCATTTTTGCATGCTTCCTTTCCATCCTCCAAGCCATTCATACCCTGTAATCTCTGAAATCACTTAACACACATATCAAGTCATCTAATGGTAATAAGAGAGGATTAAACATAGGAAACTTAAGGCCAAAGAAGCATGTTTTCAATCAAAGCACATAATTAGGAAGGCAAATGTAAAACCATGCAAATAGTATGAATAAGTGGGTAAAGAGTTAATAAAAACCATTCAATTGAGCACAAGATAAACTATAAAATAGTGGTTTATCACTAACCTAGACATTGGTCTCTAGGTTACGCATCTCCAGGAGGATCATAAACGAAGGAGAGTGCCTTTTCACATCGAAGGAGTGTGCTTTTCCACCTTCTCCTGGAGGATATATGAAGGAGAGTGCCTTTCCATATCGAAGGAGTGTGCCTTTCCACTTTGCAACCAGAAAAGAACGTGGGGGATACGATACGAAGGAGAGTGCCTTTTCACCTTCCCCACATCCACATCACGACAAGAGAGGGAACTTCCACCCTCAACTTGCCATCCAAACACATGTTCAAATTGATTACGCAAGCGGGATTACATCCAGACCTTGCCATTCCGACCATTTCGGCCACACACATTCATCTTAAATCTCATCATGTTCTTACATTCATTCTATATAACCATAGCGACGTATATTCATTCAGCTTCACACCATTTCCCTCACAATTCATTTTGTTTAACCCTTTTCTTCATTCCCAAGTTATCTCAAATTTCTAACTTCTGCTAATTACTAATCTCACTAGCAAAATCTAGGGTTAAGAAGGTAACAATAGAGGTTTAGGGTTCAAAATCATGTTTAGATTATAAAAATACAGGTGCTGGAAAAACAGAGTGTGTGCAGACGCACACAAGTGTGCGTGCGCACACCAACCCAGAATTACTTGGTGTGCGTGCGCCTACCTGTGCAAGCGCCATCAGCAAAAAGCGTATCCTGGTGTGTGTGTGTGCACAAAGGTGTGCGTATGCACCATTTCTGAAAAGCACCAGGTGTGTGATGACAAGTCATCTTATGCTAGTTTCACAAGCATTTTTCATTTATTTCATTAGGTTTTATGCACTTTCTTGCACAATAAGTAAGTGAATGGAGTGAAATTTTATGTTTATCTTGATTCAATCAAACATCACTAACTTTATACAAAATCATGAGATTTATGCAAGAATTAAGTGATTATTATGAATGATGCAAAAACCTTGTGATTTTGGTGAGACTTTGATTGCCTGTTTGGTTGATTTTAGGTGAGAAAATGAAGAGAAAGAGAAGCACTACAGAATAACGTTGCGTTCAAATAAAGAACACCACACTCACTTGCGACGTGCACGCGTACAGGACGCTTACGCGTCAGGTAACGAATTTTGAAGATCCACGCGTACGCGTGCATGACGCGTACCCGTGGGAGTGATTGGTGCTCATTTGCAAAAGGAGCGCTACGTTCGTTAAGTCAGCATTTTCGGGAAAAATCAAATTTGGAATTGACGTTTCGCAGCCGACGGGCACGCGTACAAGACGCGCACGCATCGATGGAAAATCTGGAAGAAAGCACGCGAACGCGTGGGGGGCACTGAAGCCTGGAATTGATATTTTACTACCCACGCGCACGCACAGAGGACGCGCACGCGTGGGCAGCGTTGTTGGTGCGAACGTAGCGCTCAATAAGAGAACACTATCGAAGACACGTACGTGTGAATGGAACGTGCAAGCATGGCTGAGGCTGAAGTTGGCAACGACGTGCACGCATATGTGACGCGTACGTGTCGATGGACAAAAACACAAAAGGACGCCTGTGCGTAAAGCACGCGTACGCGTGGGTGAATGAATGCTGCGCTCACTTTGAGAACGCAATGTTCCCCTGGAAGCTGCAATCAAGTGCCATCCTTACCCACTGCAACAAAGGCCAAAAAGCCCATTCCAAGTACTTGATGAGAGAATTAGAAAGTGTATAAATAGGAGAAAATTTGATTTCCTTAGGACCCTTTTTTTTCCTTTTTATTTTGATCTTCTTCTTACTTTTCTGGGAGTTATTCTTTTAGGAATTGGGTAGAATCTGGGATCGAAGTTTAGTTTGCTTTCTGTTTTTCTTCTGTGATTGATCTTCTGCATTTTCTTTTCTGTTTTTGGGTACTAGAGCTTCCTGTTATTTTTCTTATGTTATTTTTAGAATTTGAGAATTGGAGATCAGATCTGAGTTTTCTTTTCTGTTTTCCCTGCTCTACAATCTTTCTTTCTGTTCTTTTATTCTTCAGCAATTTCAATTTCCTGTAAAAGAATTGAGAATTTGATCTGAGCTCTCTTCTCTATTTATTTTTCTTTTGCAATTTCCCTTCTCTGTTTTTAGAAGTTTAAATCAAATCTGAGTCTTATTTCTAGTTTTCATCTTCTACATTTTCTTCTCTGATTCACTGCAAGTTACATTGTTAAATTCTGTTTTGATATCCCAGCAACCAATTCCCTCTATTATTCATGCAATTTAAGTTTCTTAGCAATTTAGATTCTACAATTTAATTTTTTTTCACTTTAAGTTTCAGTTATTTACCTTTCTTGCAATTTAAGTTTCAGCTCTTTTAATTTCTTGCATTTTAAGTTTCTGCAATTTACTTCTTCTGCACTTTAAGATTCTACAAATTTTCATTCTGCACTTTAGTTAACTTGCAATTTATTTTCTGTTGATCAAATTTCACCCAATTCATCAAAAATTCACTTAACTAAATTCATCACCATACTAAAGTTGCTCAATCCATCAATCCCTGTGGGATCGACATCACTTTTGTGAGTTTTACTACTTGATGCAACCCGGTACACTTGCCGGTGAGTTTGTGTGGAATTATTTTTCCCTCATCAAGTTTTTGGCGCTGTTGCCGGGGATTGATTTAGATTGATAATGTTTAAGTAGGTGATAATCTAGATTAAGCACTTTTCTTTGTTTTTGTTAAGCATACTAACTGCCTGGTATTTTGTTTAAGCTAACCTTAATTTCACTCTAGCAGTAGAGTGCTTTGTTTTTGGTTCCTGGTTTTATTTGTGTTGTATGCCAGGAAGAAGAAGAGGTGAATCCACCTCCTTTGATTCTGAGCCAGAGAGAACATTTTTTAGATTGAGGAGAGAAGCAAGAGGGAAGGGTGTTATTGGAGACAAAGAATCAGAAAAGGAAAACTAAGAGATGGAGGAAAACCTTTCTAATCCACCAAAGGAAGTGGCCAACAACAATGGCCCACCTCAAAGGAGATTTCTAGCTTCTTACACCTTCCCCAATCCAAGAAACTGTGGGAGCAGTATACTCACTCCCAATGTTCATGCAAATAACTTTGAGCTGAAGCCTCAACTTATTACTCTGGTACAGAATAATTGTTCCTATGGAGGAGGTCCACTTGAAGATCCAAACCAACACTTATCCATATTTTTGAGGATTTGTGAAACTGTCAAAACAAATGGTGTGCATCCAGACATCTACAAACTGCTGCTGTTCCCATTCTCCTTGAGGGATAAAGCTTCTCAATGGCTAGAGACATTCCGCAAAAAAAGCATCAATAATTGGGAGGACTTAGTGAGCAAATTCCTAGCCAAATTCTACCCACCTCAGAGGATCATTAGATTGAAGACAGAAGTGCAAACATTCACTCAAATGGATGGAGAATCACTGTATGATGCCATGGAAAGATACAAGGCCTTGATCAGGAAATGCCCACCAGAGATGTTTAGTGAATGGGATAGACTTCAAAATTTCTATGAAGGATTGACACTGAAAGCTCAAGAGGCCCTTGATTATTCAGCAGGAGGTTCAGTACAACTCATGAAGACAGCTGAGGAAGCCCAAAATCTCATAGACACTGTGACTAACAATCAATACTTCTATGGTCATCAAAGGCAACGCCAACCAGCTTAAAGGAAATGTGTGTTGGAGCTGGAAGGTGTAGACACTATCTTGGCACAAAACAAAGTGATGCACCAACAAATCCAACAGCAAATGGAGATGATGGCTAAGAGGATTGATGGTCTTCAAATAGCAGCAGTAGGCACTACAAATCAACCATCAGTTGGATGGGGACATAATGAAGAAATCTATGAAGAGCAGTAGCCAAAACAAGTTAATTATATGCACAACCAAGGTGCTGGACAGAATGAATTTCATGGAGACACTTACAACTCCTCTTGGAGGAACCATCCCAATCTAAAGTGGGGAGACAACCAGAACCAAAATTCATGGCAAAGGAACTCCAACCAAAACAACTCCTGCAACACAAACCACCAGAACCATCAGCAAACTAACCAAAACCCATACAGAAAACCACAAAACAATTATCCCACTTCTAACTTCTATCCACCCTATAACTCATCAAAAAACCAAAATAATTTCCACCAACCATCTTCATCTCACACTCAGCCACAACCACCCCAAGAATCCCAAAGAATCTCTAATTTGGAAATGATGATGGAGAAGATGATAAAGCATCAAGAGTTAGCTAATAAGAACCATGAAGCTTCACTAAGAAACCTGGAAAGACAAATAGGCTAATTGTCCAAACAGCCTGAAAGACTAACCAACACTTTCCCAAGTAATACCATTCCAAACCCCAAAGAAGAATACAAAGTAATTCAACTCAAGAGTGGAAGAACATTGGAGGATGACAAGGTTGGCAGTAAGAAGGAAGTGGCAAGTGAAGAGAAGAATCAAGAAAAACTCAAGGAGAAGGATGAAGAGCCACAAACCTCAAAGGAGAGAAAGCAAGTTATGGAGGAGCATTTACAAGAACAGAGGAAGGAGGCAAAGCCTTACACTCCTCCTCTGCCATACCCTCAAAGATTGCAAAGAGAGATCAAAGATCAATAATTTTCCAAGTTTCTAGAGGTTTTTAAGAAGCTAAAAATTAACATACCACTTGCTAAAGCATTGGAGCAAATGCCCCTGTATGCTAAGTTCCTCAAGGAACTCATTAACAAGAAGAGAAGCTGGAATGAAAAGGAGACAGTGGTCTTAACCCAAGAGTGCAGTGCAGTAATCCAAAAAGGGCTCCCACCAAAACTCAAAGATCCTGGGAGTTTCATCATATCATGCACCATAGGCAATATGACCTTGGAAAAAGCTCTCTGTGACTTAGGTGCCAACATTAATTTGATGCCTCTT
The DNA here is from genome assembly GCF_000816755.2 of Arachis ipaensis. NCBI lineage: Eukaryota > Viridiplantae > Streptophyta > Magnoliopsida > Fabales > Fabaceae > Arachis > Arachis ipaensis. The sequence goes on from NC_029785.2 coordinate 29,513,099, forward strand.
TCACTGATGAAAAAGCTTACAATAGATAAAGTCAAACCCACCAGAATGTCGCTTCAAATGGCAGATAGATCACTCAAGATACCTAATGGAGTTATGAAAAATTTGTTAGTGAAAGTAGGAGAATTCATATTCCCTGCTGCTTTTGTCATTTTAGACATGGTGGAAGAAGGACACAACTCGATCATCTTGGGGAGACCCTTTTTAGCCACAGCAAGGGCTATAATTGATGTGGAGAAAGGTGAAATGACCCTCAGGGTGCATGATGAAAAAATGATCATCAATGTCTTTAAAGCCATGCAACATCCCCCTGAGAAGGAAAAGCATATGAGGGCAGAAATGGTAGAAGAATTAGAGGGGGAGTTACTTGAAGCCAATGATAAGGAAGAACAAGAAGAGGAAACAGAAGTGGAACAAGACATCATAGAAGAAGGAGTAGCAGAAATCTCATTTGAAGGCAAGACAGAGGAGATGTCAAAATAAGAATTAAAGCCTCTCCCCCCCTCATCTCAAGTATGCATTTCTTGGAGAAGAAGAGGCCCTGCCAGTGATCATCAATTCCTCTTTAAACATGGAAGAAGAAACAAAGCTGATTGAAGTATTGAAAGCTCACAAGACAGCTTTGGGATGGATGATAGATGATATAAAGGGCATAAGCCCTGCCATCTGTATGCACAAGATTTTGCTGGAGGAAGACTCAAGGCCTGTGGTATAATCCCAAAGAAGGCTTAACCCAACCATGAAGGAGGTGGTTCAAAAAGAAGTGATGAAGCTGTGGAATGCTAGAATCATATACCCAATCTCTGACAGCCCTTGGGTAAGCCCAATTCAAGTGGTACCAAAGAAAGGTGGCATGACTGTCATCTTCAATAAGAAAAATGAACTCATTCCCACAAGAATAGTGACAGGGTAGAGAATGTGCATCGATTATAGAAGATTGAATGATGCCACAAGGAAGGATCACTTCCCTCTTCCCTTCATTGACCAGATGCTGGAAAGATTGGCTGGCCATGCATATTATTGCTTCTTGGACGGGTACTCTGGGTACAATCAAATAGTGGTGGATCCCAAGGATCAAGAGAAGACCTCTTTCACATGTCCATTCGGAGTCTTTGCCTACAGAAGGATGCCCTTTGGGCTATGCAATGCCCCTATGATTTTTCAAAGGTGTATACTTTCTATATTTTCTGACATGGTGGAAAAATTTTTAGAAGTCTTCATGGATTATTTTTCTGTCTTTGGCAATTCATTTGATACCTGCTTCCATCATTTAACTCTTGTCTTAAAAAGATGCCAAGAAACTAATCTGGTCTTGAATTGGGAGAAATGCCATTTCATGGTTCCTGAAGGGATAGTTCTTAGGCATAAAGTTTCAAGCAAAGGTATAGAAGTTGATAAGGCTAAAATAGAGATCATAGAAAAGCTTCCTATACCCGTTAATGTGAAAGCAGTAAGAAGTTTTCTTGGACATGCTGGTTTTTATAGGAGATTCATCAAAGACTTTTCAAAAATAGCCAAACCACTGAGCAATTTGCTAGTGATTGACAATCCTTTCATCTTTGATGACAATTGCAAGCATGCCTTTGAAACTTTAAAAAGAAAACTCACTACAACACCAATCATCACACCCCCAGATTGGGAACTGCCTTTTGAACTCATGTGTGATGCAAGTGGCTTTGCAATTGGTGCTGTATTGGGGCAAAAGAAAGATAAGCTGCATCATGTTATATACTATGCAAGTAAGATGTTGAATGAGGCACAGAAAAATTTTACCACCACTGAGAAAGAGCTCTTGCCAATTTTATATGCATTTGATAAATTTAGACAATACTTGATTGGTTCAAAAGTTATAGTATATACTGATCATGCTGCTCTCAAGTATCTCATGTCTAAACAGGATTCAAAGCCAATGCTTATTAGGTGGGTGTTGCTACTACAAGAATTTGACATTGAAGTGAGAGATAGGAAAGGAAATGAGAACCAAGTGGCAGACTATTTATCAAGACTATCACAAGAAGCTAACCAAGATACACCACAACCAGTGAATGAAAAATTTCCAGATGAATATCTTCTCCAAATCCAGCAGACACCTTGGTTTGCTGACATTGCAAACTACAAGGTGGGAAGGAAGATTCCTCAAGAGTTTACTAAGCAACAAGTGAAGAAGTTGTGTAATGAAGCTAAGAAATTCTTATGGGACGAACTATTCTTGTTCAAGAGGTGTCCAGATGGGATGATTAGAAGGTGTATCTCTGAAAATGAGATGAGAGACATATTTTGGCACTGTCATGGTTCAGCTTATGGTAGATATTTTGGACCAGAAAGAACAGCAGCTAAAGTATTTCAAAGTGGATTCTATTGGCCAACTATATTCAAAGATGCCAGAGAGTTTGTGCACCAATGCAATGAATGTTAGAGATCTAGAGGGTTGACAAAGAGGAACAAAATGCATCAGAACTTCATTTTGGAAGTGGAATTATTTGATCTTTGGGGTATAGATTTCATAGGCCTCTTTCCTCTATCTTATTCCTTCAAATACATTCTGGTAGCAGTAGAATATGTCTCCAAATGGGTGGAAGCCATAGCAACAACTACCTGTGATGCACCAATTATCCTTCAATTTCTTAAGAGACACATCTTCACTAGATATGGAGTACCTAAATGCCTTATTAGTGATGGTGGCAGCCACTTTTGCAACAAACAGATGAAAAGGCTACTCCACAAATATGGAATTATTCATAAAGTGGCCACACCATACCACCCTCAAACTAATGAGCAGGCTGAATTGGCAAATAGGGAGCTAAAGAGAATCTTGGAGAAGACAGTTGGGATCACAAGGAAAGACTGGGTCAGAAAGTTGGATGATGCTCTATGGGCATATAGAACTGCATTCAAAACCCCAATTGGAAAGTCACCATTTCAGCTGATCTATGGGAAATCATGTCACCTCCCTGTGGAACTAGAACATAAAGCCTACTGGGCCACTAAGCTCCTCAATCTTGACTCTCAAGCAGCAGGAGAGAAAAGGCTACTACAACTCAATGAGCTAGATGAATTTAGATTAGAAGCTTATGAGAATGCAAAGATATAGAAGGAGAGAGCTAAAAAGTGGCATGACAAGAAAATTTTAAAAATAGAGTTCAAACCAGGACAACAAGTGCTCCTATATAATTTCAGGCTCAAAGTTTTTTCTGGCAAACTCAAGTCCAAATGGAATGGCCCCTACTTGATAACCAAGGTTTTCCCACATGGAAGCCTTGAACTTCTGAATGAAGTCACAAAGGACATAATCACAACAAATGGTCAAAGAGCTAAGCATTATTTAGGAGGATCTTGGAAAAAAGAAGAGAGTGTTAATGAGTTGGGATGAACAAAGAAGGAGGACGTCAAGCTAATGACGATAAACAAGCGCTTGTTGGGAGGCAACCCAACCAGAGGTAGTTTTCTTTTCCTAACTATTTCAATAAAAGAGTTAAGTAGATTTATCTGTATTGCAAGGAGCTAAGTTTGGTGTTGCACACCAAAATAATTTAAGGGTGAATAAAGGATGCTAAGTTTGATGTTCCACTAAAAATATCATTTAAAAACACATTTCAACCCTCTGCATAAATGGTTACTAGCTCCAAACAATCAGGAAAACTACTCAACCATTGTCTGTTTTCTAATTTTTAGTCTTGCTCCCTTTAGCAAAGGCATAAGGTTTCATATATATGGTTGATTTGTTGCATAAGAGGTATTGGCAAGTGACTAAGTTGGTGTTCACATACCAGAGTACGTTCAAAAGCCTACAAATATTTATGCATGTTAACCATTTTTCAAGTGCTTGGGGGACAAGCAACTTCCACTACCAGTACAGAAAACTATTCAACTTTTTGAAAGGATTGTACATCATTAGAAGGGTTACCAAAAGAAGGAAAGAAGAGCAAGAAAACGGTTCCAAAAGGGTGGAAAAACAAGAAAATACCAACTGAGGAATTCTCAGAAGGAGACAAAGTGAAACTGATCTACCAACAGTTGGAGACATCCCCACAATCTGATGATTATTATACTGTCAATAAGATACTCTCGTTGGAGCATATAGAGATTTTCCATCAAAGCACAGGAAGAAGGTTCATAGTGAGAGGGGACAAGCTGAGGCACCATAATCATCAACCACTCTAACAAAGAACCAATGTCAAGCTAGTGACAGTGAAAGAGCACTCCATGGGAGGCAACCCAAGATTTAATATTCTTGCTTTTGTTTTAATTTCAATAATTAATGGTTCTTCTAACATAAATTTGAACTTGCATGGGCAAATTTGATGGCTGCATATATCGTTTTAAAGCATATGAATGATTCCTAAGTTTGGTGTGCCTAAAGGCACTCTAAAATGGCCTTCCAAGCATGATGATCATATAACCATCTTAGGATATATACTCATTCATTTTAGTGAAGTATATAGCCAAACATTAAGTTTGGTGTTCTACATATGCTATGAATTTCTAGAAAGCCACGGTTGTTTAAAGATTCAAATTCATGAAACATCATTTTATGGATTTATTTTATTAAGGTAAAAAATAAAATGTTCCTTGTAATGAATATACTAACTATGACAGAAATTAATTGGGTTCATATGAATCAATTGGCATAAAACAGGTTTGGTGTTCACCAATATTTTTTTTCAATTTCAAAGGGGCATAGTTGATTATTCATAAATAAGGAACATATAGTAGATTTTATTTTTGCTTTTCTATACTTTTCACTAGCTAACCACTATTGTGCTAAATTCAAATTTTGTTCCTTATTGTTGCTTTGATTGAAATGGATAGATATGAAGAAGATTGAGGAAAGGACAAAATCATGCAAGTACGGGTGTCACAAGGAGGAAAAGTGAGTCACATGTGCTTGGGAATTGATTTTTAGAAAGCAAAAATTTGCAAGGGTTCAGCACCTAGGAGACCGAACCATATGACCAATGAAGAGGTGGTCCTTGTCCTCATCCTTCCTTACATGCACACCGTTCATTCCAACCCTTTCAAAAGGCATCCTAACCTTCCAATCTTCATTGAAGCTTGCTATAAATAGCTTCACTTGGACCATGCTTCATAACTCAAGCTTTCACACTTCGTGCATTAAAAAAGAAATATATTTCGGTTTCCTTAAAGAAAAGCTCTAGTAACCATGTTCTGTATGCCCCAAACCATACTTGTCTCCTTAAATTTTTATTCTTGCTTCACCAGTAAGCCAAAGTCTCATCATACGAGTCATATCAATCCCCTCTTCCTCATCATTCTTCATTCCTCCACTTAGCCCCCTATTTCCCTAATCAATGGCTTCATCAAGTTCCAGAAGAAGGAAAGGAAAGCAACCAGTTGAAGCTGAACCACTAACCTATGATGAAAAAAGATTTAAATCTCAATTTCATGAGTCACGATATCATAGGTTGATGGAAGCGAAGGAAGTCATTCCAGAGATTGGTTTCATATTGAAAGAAGGAGAATACCCCATCATGAGAAGGATAGTCGAATAGAGAAGATGGGAACTCCTGTGTGAACCTCTCACAGACATAAGTACAACCATGATACGGGAGTTCTATGCAAATGCTGTAAGGCCAAGCAAAACCAGTCCTCCCTACAAGAGCTATGTTAGGGGGTTGATGTGGATTTCAGCCCATCATCCATTATGAGGGTCTTGCAAATAAGAGTGATACTCTTTGGAGAACCCAGCTTTGATGAAAGAATGAAGGGTGAGAATGATCCTGATGAGCTACTAAATGGTTTATTCTTGGAAGGCAGATACTGGAAAAGAGATTTAAATGGGGATCCAAGCTACTTGAAGAGGATTGATCTCATACCTGAGGCCAAAGGTTGGAATGAGATAGTAAGAAGATCCATACTCCCTACTGGAAATACTTCAGAGGTTACAATAAAGAGAGCAATTCTGACATACTGCATACTCAAAGGAGGAGAAATCAATGTCCCACAACTCATAGCAGACATCATCCAAGAGATGGCTGAGGATAGCAGTAAATCAAGCAGACTTGGTCACCCAAGTACCATTTTGAGGCTATGTAATAGAGCAGGGGTACTCTTTGAGGATGCAGATACAGATCAGGTAAAGGGAGGCAGAGGAATCACTAAGCAAAGGACGGAAGGTGTCACTGACACCCAGGAGGAGAGAAAACCTCAAGGAAGAAGAAGGAGACCACAAATGGAAGAGGGACAAGCTTCTGACGCAATAGACTTAAGCCAAATGCAAAGAGCCATTGAAGAAATGTCTCAGCAATATATGAGAGTACAGGAACAACAACAAGAGCAATACTTGAGAGCTCAGGAGCAGCAAGAGAACTGGCAGCTAAAGATGATGGAGCAACAAGAAAACTTCCAGCTGAAGATGATGGACCAACAGAGAGAATTCCAAGCAAGAATTTTGGAGCAGCAAAGGGAACAATCTAGTCACTCTCAAGATTCGTTTGACAAATTGTTTCAACAACGAGCTGAACAGGAGAGGTACCTCCGAGATTTTTATCAATGGAAGAATATATACCACACAGCTGGAGAGCAGAGGCACATGGATAGGATTGAGTATGATATAGAGACTCAAGCAAAGCTAAACTACATAGTCTGCGGCATGCCAGTGGCAAATAGAGAGATCAAACCATTCATCGGGTGCCAGGATTTGGTAAACAAGTAAAGATCAAGAGCCCTGGGAAATATAGAAAAAATGGAACAAAGGTTGAAGGAGGCTAGACTCTGGGATCAGGTAGACCAGTCTTGGCCTCAGAGACGCCCTGCTGAAGAGCCACAAGAAACAAACAAGAAGAGGAAGTAGGAGCCAAAGAAGAAAGGAGAGTCTAGCAAAGAAAAAGAGCACAAAAATTAGAGGTGGTGGAGTTCCTTCATAATCTTAGTAGATAAGGAAGATGCATATCTGCAAAATGATATGCCTTCCAAGTTATGCAGTTTTTATGATTAAGATTTTATGTTTTGCACTTCTATGTTTTGAATAAGTCCTGCATTTTATCTTTTGTTTTTCTTAATTCTCAAAATAAATGTTCTAGTATAAGTGTCTGCATCACTCAATCTACTTGAATACATGTCTGGTCCCTTGGCTTTTGCATAAATAAGAGAAAATATTGAAGCAGAAAGTGATTGTCCAATGTGGTAGGAATAATAATAAAGTTTATTGGTGGTATATATGTTTGATTGTTAAAGTAAGCTCACTAATAAAGGATAAAGGTTAGGATGTTCCTTTATAGTATGAACTAGACTACTGTTTGTGAACTCTTAATGAATAAATATCCTTGGGAAAAGAAAGAACAAGAAAGGGAAGGAAGAAAAGCCAAGAATTGGCAACAAAAATGAAAGAAACAAATAATAAGGCTAGACACCAATAGCTTGGACCTTAGGACATATGCCTGTGGTGCTTTTTGTACTAGGATCTACTTGGACAATTAGGTTCTAAGGAGTATTTTAAAACTTGGTAACTTGGGTTGATTAATCCGGAATTATCAACCGAAAGTCCATTATCAAGAGCAACCTAGTTACAAGGCATTTAGTTACCCAAAGAGGTGCTGGGCATCAATGTCTCAGGATGAATTGTGAGTCAAGTGTCTGTGGTGAAGATGTGTTGACTGAAAAACAAATCTAAAATGCTGCTGCACCATATAACACTTAGCTGTGAATAAAAGTGTAACTTCTCAGCAGAAAAACAAAAGAAAATCAAAACACCAGGGACGGATGAATAACAAGGTTCACAGCAGTAACTTTGGTTATCACTTAAAGGGACATTTCAATCCTGAAATCTAAGTAGAGCTTCATTTACATCTGCATAAAACCCCATGAACCAAATTCAATTACCTGCTAAATAAGGACATATATGCTTTCCTGTTTCCTTTCATTTCTTCTCTCACATTGTCAATTGCTCAATTATGACCAAACACCAAGAAACATCATAAATTCACCATATTCCTCAACACATGTCCAACATCAATTTATCCATCAATATTATGACGACTAATCATTTAACTCGTTTAACCACTTCAACTTATCCTATAGTTCTCTAGCCTAAGTTTTCACAGGGTATTACATATTAAATACGCGAAACCTAAACCATACCTTGGCCGATTTTCGCGTGTTGTCCAAGGCAAAACACCAACCAACACAGCCCCTCAAGTTCCCAAAATCATCAAAGCTCAAATATCCAACATCCACAAGGTTCTAAAGCTCATAATTCAAGCTCCAACATGTACACTTATACACCTAATTTCACATATATCATCATACATACTCAAAATTGACAATCTAACACACTAGAACCGAAATTGGCTAGGGTTGACAAACCTTACCTTGTATGTGTCTCAATCAAACCAAAGCCCACCAATTTCTCAAGTCAATTTGATCCTATAACATCAATTTAACCAACATCTTACCACACCAAAAATCCTAACATTTCAAATTTGAAGAAGAGAGAATAGTGGCTGAGTTTATGATTTTCTTACCTTGAAAGGTACCGAGCTTTGTAGACCTCATCACTGTGGATGCGTGGCCACAAACGGTATGGCGATCGGAGCTCCGGATCAAAAGTTACGGTGGTTGGAAATTATGAGCAAGGGTTTGACTTTCTTTCCCCCTTTCCCACAAGGTCTGCAGCGTTGAATGAGGAGAGGGGTGAAAGGGAAGCCGTTTTTGCCTAAATGTTATGGGCTCGATTGGGCCTTGGTCCCATTTTGGGCCCGGTTTGTCTGGTTCGGCCCAATCTTGGGCCAAATTCTTTGAAATTAGTGTCAAAATTCTCATTTTAACGAGCTCTATCTTATTTTAATATTAGATTTATATTTTTAATTTTCCATATTAAAATTTAATTTATTGACTAATTATTCGCTAATTTTACGGGATTTACATCCTACCCATCTAATTAGAAATTTTGCCCTCAAAATTCATATTCAGTTATCTGAAAGGAGGTGTGGGTATTCCTTCCACCTGTCTGATTCGAGTTCCTATGTACATTTCCCACTTCCAGTTCCACTTTTAGCATCCTTTACTAATGTAACTTCTACTCTGCCTAGCTACTTGGCAATGGTATCTTATTATATATCCTAACCGAGGTTACTCGAAGCATTAGATCCTTCCTTAGTTGCACTGGTTCAAGTTCGAATACGTGATTGACATCAGAGGTGTACTCATGAAACTAAGATGTGATACATCGCACCAGTTCGAAAGATGTGGGGATAGAGTTACCTGGTATGCCACTGGCCTAATTCTCTTCAGAATTCGAAAAAGCCCGTCCTTGCCATTAATCCAGGTCCTAAAACACTTCGGTTTCAATCCCTTAATCTTGACTCACTGATTGATTCCATCTTGTTGAAGTAACCTTCTCGAGTTCAGGACTTCCTTGGTTCGTATAACTCTTCTGTCGGCTTTTCATAGTGAGAATGTTAACTCGAATTTACGTAGCTCTTCTCCGTTGTCTCGGCTATTAAATTCAGGATCTAAGGTATTCGATGCTCTAGTAATACAGGGACATTTAGTGCTTTGTGAAGCTCCATCCTCTATCCTAGTCCTCGGCGATCTATTTCGAAATCGGTAATTACTCTCCCTTACTTCTGGTGTAGAACCTTCAATGGTTGCAGCATTCCGATTTATGCTTTATTCTTTATTTCTGGCTACCCAAAAATATCTTCTTTGATTCATGGTATGTCTTGGCAGTTTTAGGGTAAGTTTGAAAATCCTCTCTCATAAGTTTCGGAAAATAGTTTCTCATCTTAACTTTCGATCTCGACACATAACTCTCTCTTGGTATCTTCATGATTCAACAGGCTTCAATACTCTTAGTAGCTCCTTATCACCATTATTGCGCTCCCTAAGTCCTTGACTCTACGATCTCTATTTCGGCATTGGACATATAAATCTCTTCTTAATTCCCTTTTGTTTACCAGACTTTGACATCTTTGGCGACTCCTTATTATCTCGTTATGCGTCCCATACCTCATCGATTCCACGTTGTAACCTAGCAATGGATTTAGACCAACACTTCCAACCGCACTCTCACTCTTCCAACTTAGAACTTTAACTCATCTAACATTTTTTCCTTTGGAATTAACGTCCAATAATCTCTTAGAAACTTCTTACTTAGGGCATCTATCACAACATCACGAAGTTGCATCCACACGCATCTTAAGTCTTCCAATAATACATCGTAGTCATTCCCTAAATGGTTCGTTAGGCTCAAGTGATACAAGCATTGGGATGAAGGTCAATCTTCTTTCTATGGCTCGAAGGCTTTCATCGGATCCTGGTATTTCATTCCCACGGTGCACCTCATTGCAACTATTTAGTCACGAGCGATACGATTGGTGAGGATTAATGCTCTAAATTCCCTCGTAATGTCACAGGTTCGTCTTGCGTTCAAAGGTCTTGCTCTAAGAAATCAACTTCTCTCTGGTTGCAGCTGGGATTCATACGCAATACTAATGTAGGCTCGAGTTAATTTTCAAAGAAATATTAAGCTTGAAAGACGAATGAATAGTGTAAACAGTGTTCGTGAGAAAATAGAAAGAGTTTTATATGCGGTCAATCAGAGTTGTATCAAAATAATAGAATGCACAAGAAGAAGAATCTAGGTGCATCTCAAGAAAGGAAACCGAACCAAAAATATTTGATAGTATGGATTAGTGTGATGTCTCACTTCTTATATGCAAATAAAATTTTAGGTATCAGTTTCAGTTTACCTCTTCCTTCTTGTGACCCACCGTCATATTGGGCCCTCTTACGTGAACAGACTATTGTCTCATTTCCCCTTATTCGCTTATCTCTAAAAGTCTTGATTATTTGTCCAATGCCAACTAGAAACTTCACTAAACTCTGCAGGCTTTGATGGCAGTACCCTATTCGAAACGATTTAGTTTGGTTCTAAGTTCTAACCTAGGTTTTTCTTCCTTATCTTAGGCTGTGAGTAATCACAGTATTCTAGAATGATTCATTGATCCTTAAATTCAATCATTGCAATTACCTTAACCTGGTGATTGTGATCTATCTGCATCATGAATTTCCACCACGTGGATTAGGACAGTCCTTAACTAGATGCTCGGGTGATCCGCATCGATAACACAGTCCTTGCTTGTTTTTATGCTGCCTATTGGGTCGATAGTTCTCAGTCCTCTTGAATTCTTGACTCTTTGGTTCCAAGTCTTGATGGTAATCTCTTCGGTGGGACTCCCGGTTATCATTCTTTGCCACGACTGCATTTCTCACACATTCTTCAGCTATTCAGCTCTTGTTCACGAGTTCAAAAAATACCCGGATCTCCATGGGTGCAACGAAGCTCAGAATATCGCTTCGAAGGCCTCCCTCATACTTGATACATTTCCACTCAGCAAAATCGTCAGGAACTCCCTGACAAATGCATGAAAAGTGGCACAGTTCTTCAAATTTGCTTGTGTACTCAGTAATGGTCATCTGGCCCTGTTTCAGCTAAAGCCGTTCAAGTTCTTTGGCATTTCTAACCGAGTTGGGAAAATATTTCTTATAGAATTCTTCTCAGAACAACTCCCAAGAGATCGCAACCCCGTCAGGCTGCAGAATTTGCCTCGTGCCCTGCCACCAATGCTGATCCTCACCTTGCAGCTGATAGGCTCCAAACTCAACCCACTATTCTTCAGGAACCTGTTGAGCCTGTAATGCTCGCTCTATAGCTTGGATCCAGTTATCCGCATTGGTAGGGTTCGAGGTTCCTCTGAAGGTCGGAAGATGAACCTTCAGGAAGGAGGAAAGCGTCATAGGACCATCATCGCCGTTGTTGCTATTATTCCTATTGTTTGTTTGGTTTCCCACGGCTTTGGCTGTCGCTTGCATCATCGTGGCCAGATTTCCTAGAGAGGCCATGAAATCTACAGGGTTATGAGGATTGTTCCCTGTCACTTCAGGCATAGTATTGCCTATTCTACCTCTACCTCGCCCGCGTCCATGTCCGCAATTCGATATCTGGTCCCTATACACACCAAACAAGTGATATCAAGTTGATCATTCTCAATATCTCAAGTCCAGTGCTTTAAGTCCCAAATGCATGCTCATGGACGTTTGTGCCACATATACCGGTTAGATATCCTAATAGCACATAGACACAAACACAGAGAATGCACAGAAGTATAATTAGTCCGTCCTCAGGCTCTATAGGAACGAACTGCTCTAATACCATAATGTAACACCCTACCATACTTAATCTTATACTTAAGTCATAAGACTGAGATAGTAAGGTATTACGACTTCTAATTTTACCAGAAATTCAGGAATCAACTAATTCAATAACAACACAATATAACAATCTCAATAGAAAATTATTTATATAACAGGAATTTATCCATTTGCATTAATCTACTAAACTTATCAGGTATTCCAAACCCCAAAACACTTTCTTATTAAAACAAACCCCTACCTCAAAGTGTCAAAATCTAAGGAAATCAAACGCAACGAACCCCTTTTTATTTTTAACTCGCAGCAGCGACGGTGACATTAGTTCTCTCAGAGCAAGAAAAACAACGACCTCAGCATCAATTATACCTTTTTCGAACAATAAATCAGTAACTACTAAAACAAAAATCCATAATTCTATAATTAAGCCAGGAGGAAAATAGAGAAACAATATGAAAGCAGAGCAAGGTTTAAAGCATTACAGTTTCAAGAATGGAGTTGGGAATGTAACACCCTACCATACTTAATTTTATGCTTAAGTCATAGGACTGAGTTAGTAAGGTATTACGACCTCTAAAAGTAAGAATATATAAATATTAATAACGAAAGAGATATTTAACGAGGAGCCCTGAAAAATATGTAAAACAAAACTGTAAAATCAAAAAGCACAATTCTTAGAAAACGTGGTTACTTGCGTGAGAAGAAACGAAAGCTTAACAACAAAAATATATACAGTTGACACGAGTAGAGGGTCAATAATACAAAATATCAAACTCTTAACTTAGCCCGCGAAGCGAAGGCTGACCGAAGAATATATACGTACATAGATATACATAATAATAACCCACAAGAACATATTCAGAACCCTAGTTCTCCATAAAACCTCTAAGAGGTACATAAACAAGGTGTTATTACATACAAGTGGAGAAACTATACATATACATACATCAAAGAACAAAAGGGGATCCCAAGGTAAACCACTTCGCCACAGAAAATTCAAACGCCTACCGAGGTGCCGCTCGACCTGCATCTGAAAACAACAACACAGTATGGAATGAGAATCGGAGGTTCTCAGCATGGTAAAGGTGCCACGCACATAATATATAAGGTCCTGGGAATGCCAGAGACAATCCTAGAACGCCGACTCTCAAATTATAAAGCTTAAATTACTAAACAGAAGTCATAAACAATGGTGGTCTTCTAGGGAATTCTAAACCTAGCTTAAACTCTAACCTTAACTCTAAACTTGTCCACCTTTACTCCGTACCTCCATCTCCGATGATTTACACAAACAAAACAAATAGACAAGGCAAGCACAGGTAGAAACAAGTATTTTTCAAGTAACAATTACAATAATTAACAGAGTATAATCAATTAAGCATTCCCAATTAAGGTATAGCAAACAAAGCACACAAATGCATATGATGAATGTCTATCCTACTCCCCGTGAGCTCATGTGTCAGTTACTTTGCCAGAACCCGACACATCTGGTAGCTAACCCAAACATTGGTCTCTAGGTTACGCATCTCCAAGAGGATCATAAACGAAGGAGAGTGCCTTTCCACATCAAAGGAGTGTACCTTTCCACCTTCTCCTAGAGGATATACGAAGGAGAGTGCCTTTTCACATCGAAGGAGTGTGTCTTTCCACCTTGCAACCAGAGAAGAACGTGGGGCATATGATACGAAGAAGAGTGCCTTTCTACCTTTCCCACATCAACATCACGACAAGAGGGGAAACTTCCACCCTCAACTTGCCATCCGAACACAGGTTCAAATTGCAAGCGGGATTATACCCAGACCTTGCCATTCCGACCATTTTGGCCACACACAGTCATCTTAAATCTCATCATGTTCTTACATTCATTCTATATAACCAAAGCGACATATATTCATTCAGCTTCACACCATTTCCCTCACAATTCATCTTGTTTACCCCTTTTCTTCATTCCCAAATTTTCTCAAATTTCTAACTTTTGCTAATTACTAATCTCACTAGCAAAATCTAGGGTTAACAAGGTAACAATAGGGGTTTAGGGTTCAAAATCATGTTTAGATTATAAAAATACAGGTGCTGGAAAAACATAGTGTGTGCGTGCGTGCACACACCAACCCAGAATTACTTGGTGTGTGTGCGCTTCAACTGTGCAAGCCCCACCAGCAGAAAGCGTATCCTGGTGTGTGCGTGCGCACAAAGGTGTGCGTACGCACCATTTCTAAAAAGCACCAGGTGTGCGTGCACACAAAGGCGTGCGTACGCACAGATAAGTTTTTTTTTCTGCTAGGTGCGTACGCACAACAGTGTGCGTGGGCACAGACCAGAATTTTCTGAGTCCTGCTGCAACATTAAAAGTTCAGTTTTTAGCACCGAATTTCCGGCGTCCATAACTTCCTCTACAAAATTCGGTTTTTCGCAAATCTTATATCATTTTCAAGCTTATAAAACTTTTTTTAATTTAAAACAAACTTCATTTCTATCCAAAATTTGAGGAGCAAGTTATGGACTACCAAAGTTTATCAAAAATCAAGTTTCACCAAATTATACCAAACTTCCATTTTTATCCAAAATCACATTTTCTTACCAAAATCCAATTCCACTCAACCCAACATACCACGACCATCAATACAACTTATCCTCAACAATAGCATAACAATTCTTGCATCCCTATCATTTTCTTAGCTCAATAACATCTTATTTCAATCCAACTTACAAATCTAATCACAACTACAATTATTCTATAAACACATATTGTCATCTTCATAAAATCCTCCTACCCTCATCACATTGTTATACATCATTTTAATACCAACAATGTCAAACAAACACCACCAAATCTCAACCAAATCATTATACTAGCATATATATATAT
>NC_029785.2:29528327-29570508 GCF_000816755.2 Arachis ipaensis
ATATATTACATATATTACATTCAACTCACATTGTCAATTGCTCAATTATGACCAAACACCAAGAAACATCATAAATTCACCATATTCCTCAACACATGTCCAACATCCATTTATCCATCAATATTAAGAAGACTAATCATTTAACTCGTTTAACCACTTCAACTTATCCTATAGTTCTCTTGCCTAAGTTTCCACAGGGTATTACATATTAAATACGCGAAACCTAAACCATATCTTGATTGATTTCCGCATGTTGTCCAAGGCAAAACACCAACCAACACAGGCCCTCAAGTTTCCAAAATCATCAAAGCTCAAATATCCAACTTCCACAAGGTTCCAATGCTCATAATTCAAGCTCCAACATGTACACTTATACACCTAATTTCACATATATCATCATACATACTCAAAATTAACAATTTAAGACACTAGAACTGAAATTGGCTAAGGTTGACAAACCTTACCTTGTATGTGTCTCAATCAAACCAAAGCCCACCAATTCCTCAAGTCAATTTGATCCTATAACATCAATTTAACCAACATCTTACCACACCAAAAATCCTAACATTTCAGATTTGAAGAAGAGAGAATAAGGGCTGAGTTTATGATTTCCTTACCTTGAAAGGTACCAGGCTTTGTAGAGCTCGTCACTGCGGACGCGTGGCCGCAAACGGTACGGCGATCGGAGCTCCGAATCAAAAGTTACGGTGGTTGGAAATTATGAACAAGGGTTTGTCTTTCTTTCCCCCTTTCCCACAAGGTCTGCAACGTTGAATGAGGAGAGGGGTGAAAGAGAAGCTGTTTTTGCCTAAATCTTATGGGCTGGATTGAGCCTTGGACCCATTTTGGACTAGGTTCGTCCGGTTCGGCCCGTTCAGCCCAATCTTAGGCCAAATTCTTTGAAATTGGTGTCAAAATTCTCGTTTTAACGAGCTCTATCTTATTTTAATATTAGATTTATATTTTTAATTTTCTATATTAAAATTTAATTTATTGACTAATTATTCGCTAATTTCACAAGGTTTACATTGTCTACCTGTAACTTGTTTTGTTTAATTAGTCTAAAATTGAAAGTATCGAAACCCTAATTTGATTTCGTTTTAAACTCTGAATTTTAATTAGTTACTTAATTTTTATTTGGATTGGTCTTATTAGTGGGATTGGAGGTGCCATGCAAAAGGTGTATAAGGATCAGTTGGTGCCTAATTGCGCCATTTTGATGCATAATAAGGTGAGGATTCTGCAATTTTTTTTTGTTTTATTTACTATTTCGTGAATTTGACTTACTTTTTTTCTTTCATGTGATATTGAATTGTACAATTGTCCAGATTTTAGGTTATTGGATTCATAATTTTGGGTGCTATTATGTGAGAATTAAGTTGATACATAAAATTGTCTAAATTTTGAGATTGATAATATACCTATTTCAACTTTCTAAAAAGTAATAGAAGTTATTGTGACCATTGCTATAGGATTTTTCTATTATTTTATTGTAAAAATTGACTTTTTTTTGTTAGTTTGTTTATTTGGCACATACTAGTTTTAAGGATCCTAGGATTTGTATAAATAATTGTTGTTTTGAGTTTAAATGAGTAATGTATGCCTATTATAAAATGTGAAAGTATCTCTGGTGTAAGTCACTAATTTAAATCATATGCACTTATAATTGTAATTTTGATTTTTCTAGAGTAGAATAAAAATGAATTAGCAATAATTTGCACACTCTCTCATGAATTAATAATCATGTATGAAACGATTTTGAATGTTTGATGCTATAGACATTGAACATATTTTTGTGTATCATTAGATCGTATAATGTAATGTCTTGTTGATGTTTTTGACAACTTGCTAGAAATATTTCAAGTTTTTTTATGTATAATCTTGGATTGCTAATTATGATAATATTTCTAATAGAATACTTAGTGATAGGAACATAACACTACAAGAAATTATCAGAACATAACCTATATTGCTGAGTAAGTTGGTTGTTATTTAGCGACTAACTTTTCGGTTGCTAAATCGGTTGCCGATGAAATTAGTCACTAAACCAGTCGCCGATGCCTGATTTGAAAATCTAAAATCGGTTGCCAAATTAGTCGCTAATTCCGAAACTAAAAATCTAAATCGGTCGTTGTTCCTGTTCTAAAACTTAATATTCATAAATAATTATATTTCCACAAAATATAAAAAGAATCAAACATAGATCAATTTTTTAAATAAATACCAAAAATATTCACAATGTTTACATAAAAATATAGATTTAAAATTTTAAAAATTCTTAAATATATCAAATTTGTGATCCACAATTTAGACTGAAATATGGTAAAAATAATTCATGAACAACTATATTCAAGTTGTATAATAAACTTTATTCAAGTTGTATAATAAACTTATCGGTCGCTAATTCGGTTGCTATTAGTGACCAATTTTTTGATCGCCAAAGTCGGTCGATATCTTAACAATTAGCAATCGATTTAGTGACCATTGCCTTATCGGCCAAACAAATTTTCACCCTTTCTCTATCAGTTGCAAAATCGGTCGCTAAATTAAAAAATAACGACTGAGTTTGTGACAAAAAATTCCAAAGTCATTTATTCTCTTATTTTGATTGTTAATTCGGTCACTAAATTAAAAAAGAACGACCGATTTAGCGACCGATTTTATTCTGGTTGTATAATAAACTTATCGATCGCTAATTCGGTTGTTATTAGTGACCGATTTTGTTGGTTGCTAAAATTGGTCACTGAATATAATTTAGCGACCAATTTTTTTCTGGTCCTAGAAATTTTATACCGGTCACTAAATCAGTCGCTATTAGCAACCAATTTTTCAGTCGCTAAAATCAGTCGCTATTATCATAATTTCTTGTAGTGTAACAGGACCTGGAAGTAGGGGGTAGCAAACGGGAAAGTTCACCCTGCCTCCTCCAAAAGCCCGCCATTAGGTAGGCTGGCTCGCCCCATCCCACCTAGTGAGGAAAAAAGTTTATTTTCTAAATTTACAAACATTAAAGTCTTTATAACTATAAATATGTAATAAACATAATCATAAACCAAATTTTTTAAAACAAAATAATAAAACCAACATTGTCCGAAGCAACACAATGTAATGACCCGAATTTCAGTACATCATGATCATACTGAAAATCAAGCGTCACTAACTTGCTTTCCTAAAAATTAACTAAATATTTATTATTAAACCTGTAATTGTATTAGCACGAGATCGATTTTTCTTGGAAAACTTTTTCCTTTATACGTGAAAATCTTTGTACAAAACGGTCGGTTTTGGAAAACTTAAACATTCACATATAGAATTACCGAAAACCAATGAATAAAGCAGCAAGCAAGATAAATATAATAATGTACATTACAAACATTATAAATAAGAGTCATACAGAAGTCAAGTCAGTGTACCAACTTATACTGCTTATTACTATATATATAACGCTCTGGGCCTTGGCCCATAAAGAAATCCCCTATTCTGGAACCCGAACTAACCTAGCCAGTCTTTACAACTCCTAATCTCTTGATGTATCAATCCAAAAATGAGAGACTAAATCAAAATTCCTACGCTAAACTGAAGGCACTACCCAAAACATGCTACCAACTCTTACTGTCTCTAATCAATCATTGCAGCCAAAAGGCGAGATCTCTATCACCTTCATATCCTTCTCTAGGTCCTCGTATCTATAGGGGTGATCTTAACTAGAGTTCCTGTTTCCATCTAAAGGGGGAAGAGCAGGGGTAAGAACTGCGGGAGAGTTCTTAGTAAGGTCGGGATAGTTAGTTAAGTCTATTTTAATACTATACCCAGTCAGCAACAACCAAAACACGCAACAAACATAATAACTAAAGAACATAAAGAGAAACAAGAACAACACATATACAATCATAGAATACATAATTCATAGAAAATATGCACAAACAATTATGATGCATGTCTATCCTAGTGCAGGTAATAAGCTCATCTGTCGGTTTTGACCCGCTCCCGACTCAACTCAGCAACCTTTATCTGAGTTTGGCTTGCAGTGTCATAACCTTTATAAGCAACCTCTGTCTTACAGGTGCGACTCTCCTGAGCCGATGTATGCAAACATAACCTTTGTAAGCAACTTCGGTCTTACAGGTGAGGCTCTCTCTAGCCAATGTATGTATTGATAACCTTTGTAAGCAACCTCTGTCTTACAGGTGTGACCATCCCCTGGATTGGCCGATGCATCTCTGGAAAGCAAATCTTGGTGGACTCACTACCATATCTCTGCTCATTTTCAGCAAGTAAACAATTATCTCAGCTCATTCTCAATGCCAAACAATATCTCTACTTATCTCCTTTTTATTTCGTTCTTTCTTTCTTTTCTTTTCTGTGCCCTGCCCTCCTGTGGCAAGGATCCCTTTAGTTAATACATTCTTTTTTTTTTCTGTGCGCTGCTCTCATGTAGCAGAGATTTCTTTAATATTTTTATTTCCTTTTCTTTTCTTTCTTCTTTTTTTCTTTCTTATCATTCCACAATATAAATTATCTTTGCACTATTCTCTCATCTTCCACCAAGTACCTTATGGAAAAGAATTATAAAGTTCTTTAATTAAGTATACATTCTCTAAAGCTTTTAAGATTACTCTGCTTGCTTGCTTTATCGTTAATAATACACATTATGATATTCTTAGGAGATTGGTGCGCGAAATTGAACTCCGCAAGTTTCACCCAGATGAACCGGCAAGTGCACCGAGTCGTCCAAGTAATACCTTAGGTGAGTGAGGGTCGAATCCCACGGAGATTGTCAGATTGAGCAAGCAATGGCTATCTTGTAGGTCTTAGTCAAGTGATTAGAAAATATGGTTGTTTGTTTGAAATAGTAAAGAACGAAATACCAGGATGGTGTGAAGTGATAGATATTCAGTTAAGACTTCAGAGATGCGTATTCTTTCTGGATTAACTTTTCTTACTGTCTACCTCAATAACGATTGATTCCTTCAATGGCAGCCGTACGTGATTAACTCATGTCCTCTTATCAAGTTAATCTCTTCTAAACCATAGCAGTCCACCATATCCGAGCAACTCACGTCCTCTCAAGTTAACTCATGGCTTCCCACTATGGCCGAAGATGAAGCCCTAAGCAATCCACTCCCCTTTATGATCCTACTCAAAACGCCACAGACAAGGTCGGATCTTCTGGACCAGGGAATGCTTCTTCTCTGACTCTAGCCTTAATGCCACAGAGAGCTCAATAATCCACGGTCAACGGAATTTTATGTCACATATCCAAAATTACCCAAGTAAGCTCTTGGAATCTGCAATGCAATCTCTAACTTTAGCTCAATGCTATCCGGGTCAGAACTCGCACGGAACCCAAGTAGAACAAGGATGAATATCATGGTTCATCCTCGATTCATGAGATAAAGAACGAGAATACATAAGAGAATAGAATCAGACATATTGAAATAGAAACAGTAATGTTATTAATCCATGAGAATCAATAGAGCTCCTAACCCTAACTTAGGAGGTTTTGTTGCTCATAGCTTACAGAAAGTAATAGTAAAACATGCAAAAGGGCAAAAGATCTCTAACAATGGTGATATTTGTTCTATATATAATAACCTAATAACTAAGAAGTACAAAAGTATGATAGACTAGACTAAACGTGCGAAAGTCCACTCTTGGGCCCATTTTGGTTGAGTACTTGGGCTGAGCTTGGCGTCCAACTTGAGGAATGGCCGTTAAATGCCCATTAGGGGGTGGATCCATGCTACCTTATACTTTTTGGTGGGTGTTGAACGCCCCAAAGGGGGTGTTTGGGTGTTCAACGCTGGCTTGAGTTCCTTTGGGGCGTTGAACGCCAGAAAGGGGGTAGTTCTTGGGCGTTCAACGCCCAATATGGGCAGGCTCCTTCGAAGCAAAATATAGACTATTATATATTTTCGGAAAGCTCTGGATGTTAGATTTCCAAAGCCGTTGAGATCACATCATTAGGATCTTTGTATCTCCCAAAATGCTTGTTTGAGTGCAGGGAGGTCAGAGTCTAACAGCATCTGCTACGCTTTCCTTGCCTCTGAATCGGACTTTGCCAAAACTCCTCAATTTCTGCCAGAAATTACCTGAAATCATCAGAAAACACAACTCAAAGTAGAATTAAAAAAATGTGAATTTTGCACTAAAACCTATGAAAATATAATGAAACTTAAACAAAACATAACTGAAACAATATGAAAATGATGCCAAAAAGCGTGGAATATCCGCTCATCAGAACACCAAACTTAAACTATTGCTTGTCTTCAAGAAACCAAAAACAAAGTAGGATTAAAAAGAAAAGAAGGATACAATAAATCTCAGAGTTCTCAATGAAGCTCAGTTCCAATTGATTAGCGGGGCTAGTAACTAGTCACTTCTGAACAGTTTTGGCATCTCACTATCTTTTGAAGCTCAGAAGTATTAGCGTCTTTAGAAATTCAGAATGCGGATAGTATTATTGATTCTCTTAGTTTAGTTTTTTTTTATTCTTGAACACAGCTTCTTTTTGAGCCTGACCGTGACCCTAAGCGTCTTTTTTTCCCGTATTACCACCAGACACTTAACTGGGTGAACCCATTAGGATTGTAATTCAGCTTTGCTAGAATTCCCAGCCAGTGGTGTCCAGAGTTCTTAGGCACACTCTCTTGCTTTTGGGATCACGACTTTAATTGCTCAGTCTCAAGCTTTTCGCTTGACACCTTCACACCACAAGCATTTAGTTAGGGGAAGGAGCTCATTTGAAATATTTAAGCCAAGATTTTTGTTTCTTTTAGGCCCTCCTAACCATTGATGCTCAAAGCCTTGGATCCTTGCTCTTGCCTTTTGGTTTTAAGAGCTATTGGCTTTTGTCTTTTTCTTTTTCTTTCTCTCTCTCTTTTTTTTCGCTTTTCTCTTTCTCTTTTTTTTCTTTTTACTGCTTTTCTTGCTTCAAGAATAAAAAATATTTTGGATTTTTCAGATTACCAATAATACTTCATCTTTTCTATCATTCTTTCAAGAGCCAACACACTTTACTCCAACATCAAATATGCACTGTTGATTCATGTATTCAGAAAATAAAAGTAATGCCACCACTTCAAATAATTGGACTATTCTTATTATATAACTCGAGTTTCTTGTACTTTACTTCTTCTAAAAAAATCAAAATTTTATTCAAGTTCAATGGAATGATAAGAGGAATATTTTATACCTAATTGATAGAAGAAAAATAACTAAATAAAAATTTAAAATCCTAATAGTGATCATAAAATTCTCAAATTGAAAAACAGAAAAATAAAATACTAGAGTAAGACTTAGGTAGGATGAAACTCAACCACCTTAGTTATGGTGGTTATTATTCTCTTCAGGGGATAATTTCTGACGCTTCAGCTCTTCTAGTTCACGCCCCTGCTTCTCTTGTTCCTTAACCAGTTTGCAAAGCATGCAAGATTGGTCCTTTTGCTCCTCTCTCAATTGATCTAAAGTGGATTGCAATTGTGCAATAGATGTTGCCAGCTGAGTCTAATATTCAATTGGAGGGTTGCTCTGTTCTTACTGAGGCTCAAGTGTCTTCCTTTTGGGATGATCGTCTAGTGTTCTGGAACTTTCCATCACTTCCTTGGTAATTGGGTTGTCTATTGAGATACATGAGTCTCTGTTAATCAGGACTCCAGCCTCATTACACAAGCGAGAGATAAGGTTTGAAAAGGCCAATTTGGCTTGAGTTGACATCCTATTTGTAAATTTGTACAGTTCAATGGGAATCAATTGGTAAACTTCTACCTCATTCCCCATCATGATGCAGTGAATCATCACAACTCTTTTAATAGTAACTTCAGATCGATTGCTAGTAGGGAGTATGGAATGCCCAATGAAGTCCAGTCAACCCCTAGCAACTGGTTTGAGGTCCACTCTTCTCAGTTAGTTTGGTTTGCCTTTTGTGTCATTGATCCATTGAGTTCCAAGAAGACATATATCCTCTAGAACC
Organism: Arachis ipaensis; assembly: GCF_000816755.2. NCBI lineage: Eukaryota > Viridiplantae > Streptophyta > Magnoliopsida > Fabales > Fabaceae > Arachis > Arachis ipaensis. Next base: position 29,536,300 of record NC_029785.2, read on the forward strand.
TGATCCAGCTTTGGATTGGCTTGTACCCTCCTATTAAAGGATTCTGGGTCATCCTTTCGTGGGGGTAATTTAAAGATCTCTCTCACTTTGTCAAGATGAAAATAGAGAGTCTTTCCTTGGACCATGGTACGAAATGTATGGAATCCTTGTCCATCTTTCTTTTGCTTTTCTGTCATGCACAGATTTGCATAGAATTTATGGATCATTACTATTCCAACATTGGTTATAGGGTTGGCCAGAGTTTCCCAGCCTCTCATTCGAATTTGTTCTTGAATATCCGGGTACTCATCTTCTTTCAATTCGAATCTGGCTTCCAGGATCACTGTTTCTTACACATTATTTTATAATAATGTTCTTCATGCTGCTTGGTGTAGAATCTGTAAGGTTTGAAGACAACTATTGGTGTTGGTAGGTCGTCTTCTTTCTTGCTTCTTGATGTGGATTTTCCACTCTTTGGAGCCATGGAGTTTGACTGAAGGAGAAAGCAAGGCTTTTTTCACACCAAACATAAAAGTTTTGCTCGTCCTTGAGTAAAAAGAAAAAGAAGAGGAAGACAAAAAAGAGGAAAAAATTTCGAATGGAGGATGGATGAGGGAGTTAGTGTGGAACAAATGGGATATATATAGGGGCGTGAGGGTAGTTTTCGAAAATTAAATAAATAAAAGATAGTAAAGATATGATTTAATCCTTGGTAAAAGATAAGAAAGATAAGATTTAAAATTGTTAAAGCATTAAAGATATGAAAAAGATAAAACAAAAGATAACATATAAAGTATTAAAAGGTATGAAAAAGATTTGAAAGTTTAACAAAAGATATGAAAAAGAATTGAAAAAGATTTGAAATTTTGAAAAAGATTTCAAAAATAATTAAGAAAAATTTGAAAAGATTTTAGACTTTGAAAAGAAATTGAAATTAAAAGATAATGCTTGCAAGATTCTTGTTTAAAAAAGATGATTAAAAAGATAAGATTTGGAAAAGATATGGATTGAAAAAGTCAAACCTCCCTACCCTTGTGGGGCGTTGAACGCCCAAAATACTCCTATTCTGGCATTCAACGCCAAGATTATGCTCCACATGGGCGTTGAATGCCTAGCCATTGCTCCCTGGCCGGTGTTCAATGCTAGCTTTCCATCCCCCTTTGGGCGTTGAACACCCAGCCATTGCTCCCTGACTGGTGTTTAACGCTAGCTTTCCATCCCCCTTTGGGCGTTAAACGCCCAACCATTGCTCCCTAGCTGACGTTCAACGCCAACTTCTTGCTCCAAGTAGGGAGTTGGACACCCCAAGGTGGTCCTTCCCTGGCGTTCAATGCCAGCAATGCTCCTCCCTATTGGGTGTTGGACGCCCATCCTTCCCCTTGTCTGGCATTCAACAACAGCAAGGGGCTTCCCCCAGGGTGGTCTGTTTTCCATTCTGAATATTTCTATCTCTGTTCTAAGAGGTATACATGATCACAAACATTAGAAAACAAATTACTATGAAAATCAATTAAAATTGAAGAAAAAAAATGAAATCAAATGAAAATAAGGGAATAGAAAACGATAATATACTACTAATCGTTGGGTTGCCTCCCAACAAGCGCTTCTTTACTGTCATTAGCTGGACTTTACTGTACTCATTTTAGTAGCAGTGTAGAGCCTTCTTGCTCAATGTTGTCCCCAAGGTAATGTTTGACTCTTTGTCCATTAACAGTAAACCTCTTGTTGTAGTGTTTACCTTGGAGTTCTATGTGTCCATAGGGTGACACATTAGTGATCACAAAAGGTCCTGTCCAATGTGACTTGAGCTTTCCAGGAAATAGCTTGAGTCTAGAGTTGAAGAGTAGGACTTTCTGGCCTGGTTCAAAAACTCTGGAAGATATCTTCCTGTCGTGCCACCTCTTGGCTCTTTCTTTATAGATTTTTGCATTCTCGAATGCAGCAAGTCGGAATTAAATCAACTCATTCAGCTGGAGTAACCTTTTTTCTCCTACTGCCTTAGGATCAAGGTTGAGGAATCTGGTTGCCCAGTAGGCCTTATGTTCTAGTTCCACTGGAAAATGACATGCCTTCCCATAGACCAATTGATATGGTGATGTTCCTATAGGGGTCTTGAAGGCTGTCCTATATTCCTAGAGAGAATCATCAAGTTTCCTTGCCCAATCCTTTCTGGAGGTGCTTACTGTTCTTTCCAGGATTTTCTTTAGTTCTCTATTGGAGACATCAGTTTGTCCATTTGTCTGCGAGTGATATGGAGTTGCCACTCTATGGCGAACGCTATAATGGTGCAGAATAGAGTCAAGCTGTTTGTTACAGAAATGACTGCCTCCATCACTAATCAGTGTTCGTGGGACAGCAAACCTGCTGAAGATGTGTTTCCGGGGGAACTTCATCACTACTCTGCCATCATTAGTGGGTGATGCGACTACCTCAACCCACTTAGACACGTAGTCTACTGTCATAAAAATGTAAATGTTGGAGAATGAAGGTGAGAAAGGTCCCATAAAATCTATTTCCCATACATAAAATAGCTCAATCTCTAGGATCTCCTACTGAGGCACGTCATGACTATGAGGGAGATTGCCAGCCCGTTGGCAACTGTCACTGTTATGGACAAACTCTCGGGCGTCCTTAAAGAGTGTTGGCCAGTAAAAGCCACTCTGAAAGACCTTGGTGGCTGTTCGCTCACCTCCAAAGTGTCCTCCATAATTTGAGCCATGGCAATGCCATATGATTTGTTGTCCCTCCTCTTTAGACACACATCGGCAGATTATACCGTCCGACCATCTCTTGAAGAGATATGGTTCATTCCACAAGTAGTACTTTGCATCATGTATGAGTCTTCTTGCTTGTTGTCTACTATATTCCTTGGGGATGAACCTTATGGCTTTGTAGTTTGCAATGTCTTCAAACCAAGGGGCTGTCCGAATTACAAAGAGTTGCTCATTTGAAAAGGTTTCAGATACTTCAATAGAGGGAGGGGAAGTCCCTGTTACTGGTTCAATCCAAGACAAGTGGTTAGCCACTTGATTTTTAGATCATTTCCTATCTCTGATTTCTATATCAAATTCTTGCAAAAGAAGCACCCATTTTATCAGTCTTGGCTTAGAGTCCTGCTTAGTGAGGAGGTATTTGAGAGAAGCATGGTCAGCATAGATAATGACCTTAGACCCTATTAACTAAGATCTGAACTTGTCAATGGCATAAACCATTGCAAGTAATTCCTTCCCTATGGTAGTATAGTTTTTTTGTGCATCACTTAGAACACGACTGGCATAGTAAATGACATGCAGGAGCTTGTCTTGTCTCTACCCCAAAACTGCGCCAATAGCATAGTCACTGGCATCACACATCAGTTCGAATGGTAGGTCCCAGTTGGGTGCAGAGATGATGAGTGCAGTGATAAGCTTGGCTTTCAGAGTTTCAAAGGCATGCATGCACTCCTTGTCAAAAATGAATGGAGTGTCCATGGCTAATAAGTTGCACAGGGGTTTTGTTATTTTCGAGAAATCTTTTATGAACCTCTTGTAAAATCCTGCATGTCCCAGAAAACTTTTGATTGCCTTAACATTAGTAGGTGGTGTTAATCGCTCAATTACTTCCACCTTAACTTGATCCACCTCTATCCCTTTGTTTGAAATCCGATGTCTAAGAATAATTCCTTCAATTACCATGAAGTGGCATTTTCCCCCAGTTTAAAACCAGGTTTATTTCTTGGCATCATTTTAGAACTAGGGCCAGATGGTCAAGGCAGGAGTCAAATGAATCTCCAAAGACAAAGAAGTCATCCATGAATACTTCAAGGAACTTCTCCACAATATCAGAGAAAATAGAGAGCATACACCTCTGAAAAGTTGTAGGTGCATTGCATAGGCCAAATGGCATTCTTCTGTAAGCAAACACCCCATATGGGCATGTAAATGCTGTCTTTTCTTGATCCTGAGGATCTGCGGTAATTTGATTGTAACCTGAATATCCATCTAGGAAGCAGTAGAATGCATGTCCAGCTAGTCTCTTTAGCATCTGATCTATGAATGGTAAAGGAAAATGATCCTTTCTTGTGGCGTTCTTAAGTCTCCTGTAATCAATACACATACGCCACCTTGTAACTGTTCTTGTGGGAATCAGTTCATTTTTTTCATTATGAACCACTGTCATTCTTCCCTTCTTGGGTATAACTTGGACAAGACTCACCCAAGGGCTATCTAAAATAGGATAGATAATCCCAGCCTTTGAGAGTTTTATGTCTTCTTTTTGCACTACTTCTTTCATAGCTGGATTCAGTCGCCTTTGTGGTTGCACCACTGGTTTGGAGTCATCTTCCAGCTGGATTTTGTGCATGCATCGGGTTGGACTAATATCCTTAAGGTCACTTATGGTCTACCCAAGAGCTGTCTTGTGCGTCTTCAGCACTCTGAGTAGTGCTTCTTCTTCCTATGGCTCTAGAACATAGCTTATAATCATAGGGTGAGTGTCCCCATCCCCTAGAAATTCTTATTTCAAGGATGATAGCAACGGCTTGAGCTCGAGTTTGGGAGGCCTAGCCTCCTCTTTAGGAGCTTTTAAAGTCTTTATAGTTCCTTCTGGCGCTTCCAGGTCAGGCTTGGCATAATAAAAGATGTCATCCAGATCTTCTTCGAGTCTCTTAACTACATGCACTTCTTCCACCAAGGAGTCAATGATATCAATACTCATACACTCCTCTGCGGTCTCTGGATGCTGCATGGCCTTAATAGCATTCAGCACGAATTTATCCTCATTGACTCTTAGGGTTACTTCCCCTTTTTGCACGTCAATGAGGGTTCTTCCTATAGCCAGGAAGGGTCTCCCTAAAATGAGGGATGCACTCTTATGATCTTCCATCTCAAGCACCACAAAATCAGTGGGGAAGGCAAAGAGTCCAACCCTAACAATCATGTTTTCAACCACACCTGATGGAAACTTGACAGACCCATCAGAAGGCATATGCGAGTTGTCTTGACTTCTTGAGTTAAGCAGAGCTTCTTTATTAATGATGTAGGCATCAGGTTAATGCTTACTCCAAGATCACATAGGGATGTCCTTGTGTAGACATCCCCTAGGGTGCATGGTATCATAAAGCTCTCTGGATCCTGAAGCTTCTCTGGTAAGCTCTTTTGGATCACTGCACTGCATTCTTCAGTGAGGAAGATTGTTTCTACCTCTCTCTAATCCTTCTTATGACTTAATATGTCCTTCATAAACTTAGCATAAGATGGTATCTGTTCAAGAGCTTCTGCAAAAGGGATCTTGATCTCTAGTGTCTTGAGATAGTCTATAAAATGGGCAAACTGTTTATCTTTTTCTACTTGTCGGAGCTTCTGGGAAAATGGCATCTTGGTCCTGTACTTATCAGCCTTAGTTGATATAGGCCGAGTACCCATAGTGCTTGAGGAGGGGTTACTAGCTGGCTTAGGAGGGGTGTTCTCAGCACTCGTACGTGTCTGATCACCCCTGCTTGGGCATTCAACGCCCTCACTGCCCCCTCCTAGCGTTCAATTCCAGAAGTATCCCCTTCTGGGCGTTGAACGCCAATGGCACTCCTCCCTGAGCATTCAACACCCTCAGAGTTGCATTGCACTATAGTCTGTTCGTCTTCTTTTAACTTCTCTTCCCCTTGTCTCCTGTTGTTTTGAGGCTGGGTGTTCAGGGTCCTTCCACTTCTCAGTTGGATAGCCTGACACTCTTCCTTTATCTATTTAGATAATTGCTGTCTAGCTTGACTCAGCTGTGTCTCTATATTCCTGTTGGAAGCTTGAGTTTCTTGCACAGCCTCTTGCAATTCTAACAACTGTTGTGCAAGGGAGTGCAGTTGTTGAGTTAATGGGCCATTTTGTTCAGGAGGGTTAAATATAGTAGATACTGCCTTGACCTCTCTTTTCATTGAAGTCTCACTGGCTGAGTACAGATGCTGGTTGCTGGCAATTATCTTAATAAGTTTATGAGCTTCCTCAATCGTCTTCCTCATGTGTATAGAACCACCAGCAAAGTGATCTAAAGATATTCTAGACACATCTGTGAGCCCATAATAGAAGATGTCTAATTGCACCCATTCTGAAAATATTTCAGTGGGGCACTATCCCCTTGTCTGAAGTGTTGGATGTCCAGTCTTAGCTGGGTAAGCTTCTTTGGAGGAAAGTATTAATTCAAAAACCTGTTCACTAGCTGACTCCATATTTTCAAACTAGATTTGGGTTGGTTATTGGTGCATGAATCCCCACGCTTTGTATAGCTGAACCAGCAAGTGCACTGGATCGTTCAAGTAATACTTGAGCGAGTCAGGGTCGATCCCACGAGGATTGTGGTTTGAAGCAAGCTATGGTTATCTTGCAGGTCTTAGTCAGGCGAATAGAAGAGTTGTTGCATTTATGAGATCTGAACTAGGTTGATATATTTACAATGATAATTTTAAATCTTAGATGGTTAAGGCTTGGAGTTGCTTTGTCTTTCTAGATTAACTCTGGTATTACTGTCTTCTTCAATTGTGAATGATTTCTTCTATGGCAGGCTGTATGTGATTAATGCCATATGGCCGCGGTCGCCAATCTCCTCTACTTCAGATCAAATGCTGTATGGCCACGGTTATCCAATCTGAACGGGGGGTGAAGCTCTAGCAGTCTATTCCCTTGGTGATCATACTCAAAACGCCACAGACAAAGTCGAATATTCTAAATCAGAGAATGTTGCACCTTTGGGTTCTAGCCTCTACCATAGAGACCCTAATCTCCCCATACCTCGACTGAACTGGAGTCTCGAGAAGTCCCTAATGAAGTCATGGATTAACCATCTAAGAGATGTATAATGAAGCTGGCGGTTTGATGCTTTACAGTCACGTATTCACACGAACCCAAGAAGACACGGGTGGTTGTCAAGCACGCGGTCTTAGTATGAAGAACGGAGCTGATTGTCACGGGTCATCCCATTCAACATGTTGAAGAATGAATATACATCTTAAAATTGAATCAAACACGGATTGAAGAGAAACAGTAGTACTTTTATTTATTCATAGAACTCAGCAGGGCTCCTCCCCTCAACCTAGGAGGTTTAGAAACTCATACTGATAGAAAATACAATATGAAACTCGAAAATATGGTAAAATTTCTGTATGATTATGTAAGATACTCTTTAAATACTAAACTAATGACTAAGGATTATATAGAAGGGTAAAATAGTCTTCTCAGTGCTAAAATCCATTTTTGGGGCCTACTTGGTGAGTGTTTGGACTGAGCTTTGATGAGATCCACGTGCTAGAAGGCCTCTAGGATGTTGAACGCTGGCTAGGGGATCCTCTTTGGATGTTTGGATACTGGTCTCTTCTCCTTGGGTGCTGGACACCTGAAAAGGGGTAGGAGGCTGGCATTGGACACCAGTTTTGAGCCTTCTAATCTAAAGCAAAGTATAAACTATTATACATTGCTGAAAAGCTCTAGAAGTCAGAGTTCCATAGTCGTTGAGAACGCTCAATTTAGACTTCTGTAAAGAGTAGCAACCTGTAGACATCCTGGTCTACTCCTTCAGTGCGTACTGTGTCAGCTATTTGCAAGAAATTTGCAATGAACTCTGTAGGTTCTTCTTGTGGAACTCCATGATAGTGATAGTTTTGCTACACCAGAGTAATCAGCTGAGGGTTTAACTCAAAATTGCTTGCTCTAATAGGGGATATACTGATACTTCTTCCATAGAAGTCAGGAGTGGGGGCTGTATAGGACCCCAAGGTTCTTCTAAACTATTTATTTCCATTTGGGTCTATAGTGAACTCTTCTTGTCCCTGTACACACAGTCAGGAAACAAGAAAATGGAAGGTGGGTCTCTCTATGTCAGAGTATAGAGCACTTCCAGTGAGATGTCTTGAGAAGACAAAAGGAATGGAGGTAGAGGAAGAGGTGGAATTCGAATGTGAGGGGGTAGGAAAATTTGAATTTTTAGAGGAAAGAGAAAATTAAAATATTTTTGTTTTATTTTTTTTGTTTATTTATTTCGAAAAAGGAATTAAAAGCTAAGCCAACTAATTAACTAAAAATATTTGAAAATTAAATGTGATTCTAAAAGTGGTTTTCAAAAATAAAAGAGAGAAAAAGTCAAATAAAGATTGTGAAACTCTAATTTAAAAGAAAGTAAAGATTTAAAATTTTAAATTTAAGAAGAAGATAAAATAAGTAAGTTTTAAAATTTAAAAAGAAAGATAAGATAAAGATTTTAAAAAGAATAAGAAAGATAAGATTTTAAAATTTAAAGATTTTGAAAATCAAAATTAAAAGATAGTAAAGATTTAAAAAGATATGAATTTGAAATTTAAAGTTTTGAAGATTTAAAGTAAAAAGATATGATAAAGATTTGAAAAGAATTTTGAAAATTGAAAAGGTTTAATTTGAAATTTGAAATTAAAATGACATAAGATAATATATTTGAAATTTAAAGAAAGATAAACAAAAGACAAGATAAAAATTTGAAAAAGATTTGAAAAGATAAGATTTGAAATTAGAATTTAAACTTCACTAACAAGAAAATACCAAACTTAAAATTTTTAAATCAAGATAAGAAAGGATAGCTAGGATTTCGAAAATTTGAATAAAGATAAAATAAATATTTTTTTTTGGATTTTCGAATTTTAAAGAAAAAGAAAAATAACTAAAAGACACCAAACTTAAAAATTTAAGATCAAATGACACTAATTTTCGAAAATTAAAGGAAAAACAACCAAAAGACACTAAACTTAAAATTTTTAAAATCAAATAAGAAAGATTACCAAGAACAATTCGAATATGAAGAAAGAAATTTAAGAACACTTTCGAAAAATTAAAGAAAAAGATGAAAATAAATGGGACACCAAACTTAAAAACTGACACAAGACTAAAACAAAAGACAAAGATTTCTAAAGAAAAGAAAATGTTTTGAAAAAATTTTGAAGAAGAAAACAAAAGACACAATTAAAAGAGTAACTAAACCATAAAAAGTACCTAATCTAAGCAACAAGATAGTTCGGTAGTTTGTCAAACTCGAACAATCCCCGGCAACGGCGCCAAAAACTTGGTACACGAAATTGAACTCCGCAAGTTTCGCACAGATGAACCGGCAAGTGCACCGGGTCGTCCAAGTAATACCACAGGAGAGTGAGGGTCAAATCCCACGGAGATTGTCGGATTGAGCAAGCAATGGCTATCTTGTAGGTCTTAGTCAGGCGATTAGAAAAGATGGCTGTTTGTTTGAAATAGTAAAGAACGAAATACCAGGTTGGTGTGGAAACAACAATAAATATTCAGTTAAGGCTTCGGAGATGCGTATTCTTTCCGGATTAATTATTTTTACTGTCTACCTCAATAACGAATGATTCCTTCAATGGCAGCCGTACGTGATTAACTTATGTCCTCTCATCAAGTTAATCTCTTCTAAACAATAGCAGTCCACCATATCCATGCAACTCCTGTCCTCTCATCAAGTTAACTCATGGCTTCCCACTATGGCCGAAGGTGAAGCCCTAAGCAATCCACTCCTCTTCACGATCCTACTCAAAATGCCACAGACAAGGTCGGATCTTCTGGATCTGAGAATGCTGCTTCTCTGACTCTAGCCTTAATGCCACAGAGACCTCAGTAACCCACGGTCAATAAGATTTTATGTCACATATCCAAAGTTGCCTAGGTACACTCTTGGAATCCGCAATGCAATCTCTAGCTTTAGCTCAATGCTATCCGGGTCATGACTTGCACGAAATCCAAGTAGAACAAGGATGAATGTCATGGTTCATCCTTAATTCATGAGATAAAGAACGAGAATGCATAAGAGAATAGAATCAGACATATTGAAATAGAAATAGTAATATTATTAATCCATGAGAATCAGCAGAGCTCCTAACCCTAACTTAGGAGGTTTAGTTACTCATAGCTTATAGAAAGTAATAGTAAAACATGCAAAAGGGCAAAAGATCTCTAATAGTGGTGATCTTTGTTCTATATATAATAACCTAATAACTAAGAAGTACAAAAGTATGATAGACTAGACTAAATGTGCGAAAGTCCACTCTTGGGCCCACTTTGGTTGAGTACTTGGGCTGAGCTTGGTGTCCAACTTGAGGAATGGGGGTTGAATTCCCATTAGGGGGTTGATCCATATTTCCTTATGCTTCTTGGTGGGTGTTGAACACCCCAAAGGGGGTGTTTGGGCATTCAACGCTGGCTTGAGTTCCTTTGGAGCGTTGAACGCCAGAAAGGGGGTAGTTCTTTGGCGTTCAATGCCCAATATAGGCCGGATCCTTCGAAAAAAAGTATAGAGCATTATATATTTCTTAAAAGATCTGAAGGTTAGCTTTCCAACGCCATTGAGAGTGCGTCATTTGGATCTCTTTAGCTCCAGAAATGCTCGTTTGAGTGCAGGGAGGTCAGAATCTGATAGCATCTTCTACGCTTTCCTTGCCTCTGAATCGGACTTTGCCAAAACTCCTCAATTTCAGCCAGAAATTACCTAAAATCATCAGAAAACACAATAACTCAAGGTAGAATCCAAAAATGTGAATTTTGCACTAAAACCTATGAAAATATAATGAAACTTAAACAAAACATAACTAAAACAATATGAAAATGATGCCAAAAAGCGTATAAGATATCCGCTCATCAGAGATATTGTTTTTGATGAATAATAATTATTATAATAATTTATTTTAATATAAATGAGTAATTTTAAAGAAGTATTTAAAATAATATTTATAATATTCTTTTAAAACTTAGTTTATAAAATCTTATTTTTAAACTTTTATTAATTACTTTCTAAATCACGAACTTTTTAATATTCTATTTTTAATTTCAATATTGTACAAAATTATATTTGAAACTTCACTTATTTCATATTTATAAAAATAACCCAGAACTTTTATAAAATATCCATTTACCCCTGAACTTTAGTTATCACTCAAAATACCCAAAAACTTATATAATTACAAATTTCACCTTGATTTTTTATATATAAATACAATGTTACCCTTCAAAAATAAAATTTAACCTTGTTTCAAAACAAAGAGCTTAACTTTGCACTTTTTGTTGACCGCAAATATGGTCTAACTTGGTTTCGAACACCAAGAATTTCTAAAGACAACAATGAAAAGGTGCAATGTGAACATGACAAAAAATGGAGTAACTATACTGCCATTCAAGTTTTTTCCAGTGGAACTTGAACTTCATCGAAAAGGGATGAAAGAAATCAAAGATCGAAGTGTCAAGGTTGTAGTTTCTTTAGCTGATAAGAAACGAAAGGCATCAGATTAGGAAACTCATTTGATAGGTCGAGCTATCACAATACGAGGTTAGATTCGAGCCTAGAAACGTAATTAAGGCTCAGACCATGGCAGACTTCATTGCCGAAATAACCCTGAGAAGTGAACCCACGAAGTTTCGAAAACTCCATTTTGACGGCTCATCAAATACCAGCTCAGAGGGAGCAGGAATAATACTAGAAAACGAGAACGAAATCTCTATCGAATACGAAGCCTTCTTAGCTGGATTGATGTTGGACAAGGAAGTCGTTACAAAAACCCCAAAAGTTTGCAGCGACTCTCAGGTAGTTAGCTCCTAAATAAATGGAGACTACCAAACACAGGAACCCTGCTACAACAGTACTTATCCTAACTCAAGGAACTAACCACCGAGTTCAATGAGGTGACCATCCGGCACATTCCTAAAGAACAGAACACGAGGGCTGACCTGCTCTCTAAGCTAGCAAGTATCAAGACAGTCGCAGCGAACCGATCACTAATCCAGGAGGTCATCAAGACACCATCCATCGCAGCCACAACCACAACAAACCTCACCATATCAAATCAACACTCCTGGACTTTTCCAATTCGACAGTAGCCTAACCGAGGACCCAAAGGAGGTGAAGCGTGTAAAGCGGGAAGCTTTGAAGTTTACCAAAATTACAGGGCAACTATAGAAATGGAGATTGTCCTAACCCCTCCTCAAGTGCATAGAACCTGGTGACATGTATTACATACTTCGTGAGATTCACGAGGGATACTGCAGTCACCACGTCAAAGGCCAAATCCTAGCCCAAAAGGTCATCTGCGTCGGGTACTTATGGCCCACCATCATTAGAGACTGTCTCTAATTGGTCAAAAGCTTCTAGAAATGCCAAGTCGATGCCGACTCTTACCAGGCTTTCTCTCACCGGCTCAACACAATAACGACAAACCGGCCTTTTGGAGCCTGGAGAATTGACCTAATGGGACCCTTCCCCATGACTCCCGAACAACTCAAGTACCTTATAGTTGATAAACCCCCAATTTTGTGGTTTATCTTGTGTTGAATTTAGGGAATTTTATCAACTTATCCCACATTTATTCAATGAAATAGCATGGTTTCATGAATTTCTCCTAATTGTGCTTGATGGTTAAAAACTTGCTTTTTAGGCCTTTAATTAGTTAAATTTAATTCACTTTTGATTCCACTCGATGTCTTGATGTGTTTGTTAGTGATTTCAGGGTTAAGAGGTAAGGAATGGATCAAAGGAGTTAAGAGAAAAGCATGCAAGATGGAGAATTCATGAAAAATAAGGATTTGAAGATTCAAGACGACGCGTACGCGTGACAAGCGGCACGTGACCTCATTAAAAGCAAAACGCTGGGGGCGATTTCTGAGCTCACTGAGGCCCAAATCCAACTCAATTCTGAAGTATTTGAGGCAGAAATTAAGAAGGAGAAAGGGGGAGAGCAATTATAGTGTAGAAACCATTCTTTAGATAGTTTTCTAGAGAGAGAAGCTCCCTTTTCTCTCTAGAATTAGGGTAGATTTAGGTTAAACTCTCTTTTATTTAGGTTTTAATTCTTATTTTCATCTAGTTTATTTTACTTTTTCTTGTTCAATTGCTTTGATTCTCTTAGCTCTTTTTGTTAATTTCTCATTTTGGTTACTTTATATGTTGATGAACACTTGCTACTTTCAATTTTCTTTAATGCAATTTCATATTTTATGTTCTTTTAATGCTTGTTTGAGTAGTTATTGTTATTGATTTCTTGCATTTGGTAGTTGTAGAATTTATTATTCTTTCCCTTCAAACATGCTTTTCTTTTATGCCTTCCAAGTGTTTGACAAAATGCTTGGTTGGATTTTAGAGTAGTTTTTGAGCATTCTTGGCTTGAAAAGAGAAATTGGGCAATCTTGAGTCATTAATACCCAATTTAGATTGGTGATCTAGAGTGATTAGTTAGTCTTGTATCCATTAACATTACTCATGGATTGGGATTAACTAGTCCTATTTGAGTTTCTCTCAATGTGAAGATAACATTATACCTTCTTCCGATGTTGGAGATGACGAAATAGGATTAGCGATTGATAACTATTGTATGATAAGTAATGACTAGGATAGAAATCCTTGATTCTCAATCCTTGCCATGAATGCCTCTTGATAAACCACTATTTTATGGTTTATTTTGTGTTTAATTGAGTGGTTTTTATCAAGCCTTTACCCACTTATTCATATAATTTGCATGATTTTATAATCCCTTCCTAGTATTGTTTTATGATTGAAAACTTGCTTCCTAGAGATCTTTAATTAGTATATTTTAATTCTCCTTTATATCATTCGATGTCGTGATCCGTGTGTTAAGTGTTTCAAGCTTCATATGGCAGGAATGGCTTAGAGAATGGAGAGGAAGCTTGCAAAAATGGAAGGAACACAAGAAACTAAGGAGATGACTAGTGAGCACCGACGCGCACGCATGGCTCACGCGAGCGCGCGGAATGGAGAAAATTGCAGAAGATTAAGGTCAATGGTCATCGCCTAAAGCTCTATGACGGAGAGAAGATTAAGGATCACAAAGAACTAGAAGTCTTCCTCTTGGAAGACCCACAAATAGAAGCAGAATGAGCCTGAAGACCGTCCAACTTAAGGACGTAAAAGAAAAGTGCTAGGTGGGAGACAACCCACCATGGTATGATTGTTCCGTTTCAGTCTTAGTTTAATTTTACTTTCTGTTAATGACTATTCTCATATTCTCTATATATAGCCTGCATCTGCATTTGCATTCTGCATATATAAAAAAAAGCACGCGACGCGCAAGCTTCGCTGACGCGTCCGCGTCATATGAGCATCAGAAACAAGGAAGAAAATAACCAGAGAGCCACGCGGAAGCGTGACTGGAGGCGTGCGTTAGGCACAAGCATGCCCACGCATCCGCGTCATTTGAAAAATAGCCTCCCACGCGTGCGCGTCGCCCATGCGCACGCGTGACCCTGCGAAATTGACGTAAAAAGGTATATGGCAGAGAGTTATGATGGAGTGGGGCTGGAAGCAAAAAACCTATCACGCGAACGCGTGCCCCACGTGTCTGCATCATTTTTTAAAAAGGGGCCATTCATGCGTGCGCGTCACCCACGCGCACGTGTCGCCCAGAATTTTTGCAATATGCGAACGAAACAGAGAGTTGCGCGTGCGCGAGGCTACACTCGCGCCAATAGCATAAATCAGATCACGCGTGCGCGTCACCCACGCATCCGCGTCATCTGAAAATCGTGCCAACCACGCGAACGCGTGCTCCACGCGAATGCGTGCTCAACGCGAACGCGTACTTGCTTTGGGAAAAAACATATTAGTAGTTTATATGCCATGGGAGGGTTACAATTCTGAAGATTCATATTCCATTTTTGGATAGGCGCCCATATAAAATAAATAATCAATTCGACCTATACGAAATAATATTTTTTCCGCGTCGCATGCGACACACAGCTTATCCAGATCAGCGCCATATATCTTATCTTTTCTTCCCCAATCCTATCTTTTCTTTTCCTTCTTATTTCTTTCTTCTTCCTTCTTTCTTCTTCATTCCTTTTCATTTTTTTCATTATCTATGTTTTCTTAGTCTTTCTTTTTCTTTTTACATCCTTTTAATTGGTGTTAAAATTTTAATTGGGTTATTTTCTTCTATATTTTGCTTGTGGATCATTGAGGAATTGTTTGACAATTAATATTACTTCTTAAGGGTTGCTTGCATGTTCAAATTCAATACTTTTAATAACATATTTACCATGCATGCTAAGTGTTTGTGAAAAAGCCTGTATAGCATTGGGCATTATTTTTAAATTATTCTATTCTTCTACTCTAATGCCTGTTTTTCACAAAACCCTTTTTTATATATTATTGATTGAATATAATTGTCAATACAAACAGGTTGTTAGTTTAATAGACTTGATAATCAAATTGGGCATTTAATGCTTGATCTATGCTACTCATGTCTTTGCCAGCATGCCAATAAACATCTTGCATCTACTTGCCACAATATGCACTTGCTATATTTCCATTAATGAACTTTTCACATGGATTCGCGACCATGTGTTAACGACATCCTTTTTTACCGTGCATTGATTATCAATTGTACCATCCTCTTCCTTGCTCTAACCCTTAGTTTTAAAGTTACTTACTTTTTTCCTTTTCAGGATGGCCACCAAGAAAGGTAAAGAGAAAGCGATTCCCAAACAACCAGCAAGGAAAGGAACAAAAAGAGCACTAGCTGTAGAGCCATCTTCAACAGTAGTAAAGCCCTCAACAAAGAGAATCAAGAGGATCATCAAGGTCGATCAAAAAGAAAAGGCCTTTCCAGCAAAGGACACTGCGCGGTTCACTAACCGCTACTGTGAGCAGATGTTCCCCATCTTGGCTAAAGGGAACTATAACAATGAGTACCTACTCATCCTCCCGACCCACATTGTTGAAGTTGTTGAGCCCCGCATTGAGCGAAGACAATGGAGATTCCTACGGAGACAGCCACGGCAGGTTAACCTTTCATGGGTAGTTGAATTCTACTCCAATTTTCACATGCCAACCATGCAGTTTGTCTATGTCCGTCAAAAGCAAGTCCCCATAACTGAAGAGGCCATTCAACGAGCTTTAGATCTTCCTCCTGCTCCAGAAGAATTGGATGCATTCCAAAAAGCCTCATTCAAACGCCAGACATACCAATTTGACTGGGACGCCGTTCTCAGAGTTATAGCACAAATTGGCAGCAGATGGATCTATGGATACCACCGATCTCGACCTAAGAGCATATTTGCTTCAGCACTCACCTTGGAGGCTCGAGTATGGACACAGATTATGTCCCATTACGTTTTTCCAAGCACTCACGAGTCCTCTTTCACTGCAGACATGGCTGTTCTACTCTGGTGTATCCTTACAGACCAGCACCTCAATTTACCAAGACACATTCGGCATGCTATGGGACACGTACAGATTGCGGGCAACCTACCTTTTCCCGCCTTGGTTTTGGATCTAGTCTCAGCAGTCGGAGTCTCCTACAAAGCTGGGGACTCCAAGGCCACGATTTCGCGGGTTGATCAGTACGTCCCTAATGGGAAGTATATCAGACCTCCAGCAGCTACTATCAACCGGAGCACAGAACCAGCAGAAGATATCCCTTCTCCTTCCACATCACAAGCACCTTCAACAAACCAACTGCTCCATCAGATAATTGAAAAATTGGACCGGCTTGACCGGCAAGGAAAGCAAAGAAAGCGCCGTAACAAGCGCAGATTTCCATACCTCAAGGAGCTACTTGTTGGTAACCACCCACCTGAAGAAAACCCAGACACCCCGGACTCCACTTCATTTACAAGCACAGGGAGCCATGACGGTCCCGATTGTGGAGATGCTGCTACCAGCCCCCCTCTGTTCCTGACTGATGGCACCGAGGACGGTGCCAAGCTTTAAGTGTGGGAAAGTTGGTCAGTACCTGACTTCCGGAGGTAATTTCTCTTTCTTAACACCAATAGAATAGGATATTTATTTATTTTTCTTTTGTTAGGATAGGATTAATTGCGTAGTAATAGGTAATTGCATGCATGTTCTATTTGGTTGAAAAATAATATGTTTCTTTTCAAGACCCTATTTCAAAAAAAAAATTTCACTAATTTAAATCAGAACTTTTCTTTAAAACTTGTTGGAAGTTGTATTTGGAACATAAAAGATAGCCAAGAACACACAACCTGTGAGATTTGAGCTTAATTACATGGTTACATTATTTAACCATAATATTTTATTCTTGTGTATTTTCTTCTCTATGATTGTAATCTTTATTTTGTTCCATCCTATATGTCTAATATTTAATGTGTTATATGCATGCATATGATTGAGGCCATTATTTGTTTATTAGCTCACTTATCCCAAATAGCCTACCCTTCCATTTACCTTTGTTAGCCACTTTGAGCCTTTTAATCCCATTTGTTCTATATTTTACCACATCACTAGCCTTAAGCGAAAAAATAATTAAATACCCCAATTGAATCTTTGGTTAGCTTAAGATAGAGATTGTGTGTCAATCAAGTGTGGGAAAACTGTGAAAACATGGGTTAAGAAGGGAATATGTTATGTTCTTACAAATTGATAAAATATTAGGAATTTGGATACCTACTCATGTGAAACTAGAAAAATTAAACACCCATGTGGATTGGCAATGTTATGTTTATTTTTATGCTTCAAAAAAAATAAAAAAATATTCAAGTAGTTAAGTAATTAAATAAATAAATAAAAGGGACAAAATTACCCCAGTTCTAACGTTAAATTTAATGAAAAATCAATGCATGTGTGATACAAGTAAGAGAAAAGTTGATGCATGAGTATGTAATGTAAAAGTAAAAATTTTGGGTAGCTAGGCATGATTCTAAAAATATAAAAAGTGTATGTAGAGGTAAGAGCTTAGGTTAATCAAGGATTCAATTTATAGCTCACTTAGCCATATATATATATATATATATAATCCTCACCTTTACCTTGGCCCCATTACAACCTTGAAAAGACCTCATGATATTTGCATTAGTACATTAAATACTTGTTGATTGGTTAGGTGAAAAACAAGGTTTAGAAAGCATGATTAGAGAAGAGTAGAGTGATTACCCTATACACTAGAGTGACTAGAGTGCATATACACCATCAGTGAGGGTTCAATGCTTAATTCTATGTTCCCTGCTTTCATGAGCTGTCTTCCTACAAGTTTACTTATTTTTACTGTATAAATTTTAATTAGTGAAATTTGAGTTATTTTTGTCTTGAAGAAACTTATTTACTTTTTTTACCAAGTAGGCAAAAATTATTTTAGCATATAGTTGCATTCATATACATAGGTTGCATTGCATTATATGAGTCTTACTTTTCCCTACTCATTTACTTTATCTCCTTGAGCTAAGCATGAGGACATGCTAATGTTTAAGTGTGTGGAGGTTGATAAACCACTATTTTATGGTTTATCTTATGTTTAATTGAGTGGTTTTTATCAAGCCTTTACCCACTTATTCATATGATTTGCATGATTTTATAATCCCTTCCTAGTATTGTTTTATGATTGAAAACTTGCTTCCTAGAGATCTTTAATTAGTATATTTTAATTCTCCTTTATACCATTCGATGCCGTGATCCGTGTGTTAAGTGTTTCAGGTTTTATAGGGTAGAAATGGCTTAGAGAATGGAGAGGAACCTTGCAAAAATAGAAGGAACACAAGAAACTAAGGAGATGACCAGCGAGCACCGACGCGCACGCATGGCTCACGTGAGCGCGCGGAATGGAGAAAATTGCAACGACGCGTGCACGTGCCTGATGCGTACGCGTGGATTGGAGTCTGCACAAAAGACGCGCACACATGACTGACGCATACGCGTGACTTGCGCGATCTGCAAAATTAATAGAAAACGCTGGGGGCGATTTTGGGCTGCATTTTGACCTAGTTTTCGGCCCAGAAACACAGAATAAAGCCAGGAGAGACATACACATTCACATATTCTCATTAGGATAGTTTTTAGGTTTTTAGATCTAAATCTAGAGAGGAATTACTCTTCCTCTAGGTTCTCTTTACATTCCTAGTTTATTGCTTTTGCTTTCGGATATTGAGGAGTCATCACCTCCGTTGAAGATACTATTCTAGTTTGTTTCCTTACTTACTCTTTTATTTATTCCATATTCTTAATTCTTGTTTAGAGTGGTAATTGGATTATTTTCATGGATTGTTAATGCAAAGGATTACTTTTATCTTTAATTAATTTTCAAAGCTTTATTTTATTTAATTTATCATGTCTTCTTCTTATATTCTTGTGAGCGTTACATTCATGTCGATGGAGTAAACTCTCCACTTGACATGGGGGTTGAATAGGAGGAGACACTTGAGTTGGAATGCTCAAGTGCTTAGTTAAATTGGAAGTTGTTGGCTAATTTTGTATTTACTAACACTAGACCTTCCCAAGGGAGAGGACTAGGATTTGCGAATAAGAGTTAGCTCAATCACTTGACTTTTCTTTATTTAGTAAGGGTTAACTAAGTGAAAATAACAACCTCTTTATACTACACTTGAGAGAATTCCAACAAGGATAGAACTTCCGATTAATCATTCCCCCAGTCAAGGCTTTTTATTTTGAATAATATAAATTCCTTTTAATTTTCATTGCACTAATTTACAATTGTTTATTTTCTGTTAATCAATTCTCAAAACTCTCGGAAAACACCTGATTAATAAATTAGCACCCTTACTAGCAACTCGTTGGGAGACGACCTGGGACTCATACTCCCAGTATTTTTATTCTAAACCTTTTTTCTGACAACCTTTCTAAATGGATGAGGCGGATTTTTGCTGGTTAAGAGCTATACTCGTAACGCTATTCTATTATATTATAATCTCTTAATTGGTCTAACTTCTGCCACTCGTCACATCTTTCTAGTATTTGTTATCTTTAATTGTTTTATTTACTTTTATTGTCATTTAAATTCTTGCCTTTTTAATATCTTGTTTTATCAACCCAGCCCCCGTGAATCTCATAACCAATAATTGAGCACTTGATTGTAATTCCTAGGAAGAACGACCCGGGAGAAATCCTCTCGATTATTTTTATTGGGTTGAACTTGTGACAACCAAAATTAAACTTTGATTGAAGGTTATTTATCGATTTGGAACTATACTTGCAACGAAGCAATTTCTTTTATCGAGAAGAAATTCTAAGCCGACGATTTCCTTTACATCAAGTTTTTGGCGCCGTTGCCGTGGAATTACAATTTGTGCTTGTTATTGGTTATTGTTCATATGTGAATACTGTGAATAGTTTGCTTTTATGTTGGTTTGCTCATTTGAGTTAGTAGTTAGGTTTTATCTCTTTGTTTCTTGTGTTTTTAGTTTTTGTTTCCCCTTTCATTATGAATTCTCATCACTTTGGCTATGAGTTTGGTTCAAACTATATTGTAGGAAATGGAAGCTTTAATGAAGGATTGCATCAAGGAATTGGAAATCAAAGGTGGGAGGAACCTCAAGTATATAGACAACCTTCTTGGCAATAACCTCCTCCGATTTCTTATGGGTACAATCCAACTTCTAATACTTACCAATCTAATGGATGTGGTGAACCTCATTGTGGTTGTCAACCACAACCACTACATACATATGACCCCTTCCCTCAACATAGTCCTCAACAACCTTACTCACAAGCCCCACACCACCATTCACCTCCATATGATCCTAACCCATATCCACCATACCAACAACCATATGAGCCATATTTAGAGCCACCACCATTCCAACATCAATATTCTCAAGAACCATCAATCCCATAAACATCACCTCTATACCCTTACCAAGATGAACCACCTTCCAATTATGAACCATTTCTTCCAAACAACGAACCCTTTCTTCCACCACCTCCTTCAATGGATGAAGCTCTTCATAACTTCTTGCAAAAATAACAAAGATATATTAGCTCTTATATCCAAAAGCAAGAAGAACAATAAAAGGAGCTAAAGAAGATAGAAATCATGGTGGCTACCATGACTGAAGCCGCTAACCGCATGGCCTCCCACTTAGGCTCATACAATCAAGACACTCCCATTGATGAATGTAGAGGATCAACCAAAGAGCATAGTTAGGGAGTGAATTTAGAGCTTCAAGGTGAAGAAGAAGAGTTGAAGCAAGAATTGCAACAAGAGGAGAAAGTTGAGACAATTGAGCCAGAAGGAGTGGCTAAAGAATTAGGAGAGGTTGATCAAGAATTGGATTCAATCATTAATGAGTTCTTGTCCACACTAACAAATCACCTCGATGATCCTATTGAGCCTTCTTCCATTGAACTTGAAAGCAATGTTAAGGAGGGTGCGCAACCTCCAAAGCATATGGTGAATGATGAAGAATTGGAAGAAGTTGAGCAAGCAACACAACTTCTTCTTGATGATGATTCCACACCAACACATGGTCCTTTGGTATTTGAGGAGTCTTCTTCCATTAAAATTGAGGTTGATGTTGAGGTAAGTTCCACATTACCTCCAAGTTGTGACATGAAGGATGGAGAAGAGCTAGAAAAGGTTATGAAGAAGTGATTGAATGTGAAGAACCTTGTCAAAAGGTGAACATGGAAGATGCTTGTCAAGAGGTGGAGGTAACCAAAGAAGAGCACAAGAGAGTGAACCTCACATTGTCAAAGTGTGGGGAGGCCTCTCTTTCTAAGTCACCATCATTTTTTACACCATTCAAGTGG
Organism: Arachis ipaensis; assembly: GCF_000816755.2. NCBI lineage: Eukaryota > Viridiplantae > Streptophyta > Magnoliopsida > Fabales > Fabaceae > Arachis > Arachis ipaensis. Next base: position 29,557,768 of record NC_029785.2, read on the forward strand.
GTAAAATTCATATCCCTTAGCTTTCTTATTCCCCTTGAATATGGTTTGCTTGAAATGGATGGTCAACTTAGGAATCTTTGTGGAATGAAAAGCAAGAGTTGGTTAGTGGTAGGCATCACAATTCAAGATTCACTATGGTTGAATCACCAAAATCTAAGTGCAAAGGATGGTGTAGTACTCGATTGAGAGGATCTAGGAGAGTGTGGTCCTTCAATGAGAATTCACAAGTCTTGCCACCCAGAATGAACTATGGTAATCAACAAGAAGACAGGTGCAAAAACAAAGTTTGGGACCACGGAATACAATTTGGGAATCAACCACTTTGGGGCCTTGTCACTTGTTTCAATTCGCTTGAAAGCTTTATGCACCTAATTTGGGATCCCGGTGGACATTGGATATGCAAACACTGGTGGGGATTCAAGGAAGAGTTCAAACATAAGCCACCATAGCAAGGACCCCATCAATTGTCCAAGTTAAGGACAATAAATAAAAGTTCTAGGTGGGAGACACCCCACCATGTTAAACTATTTCCATTCTCTTATAAATATAATCGATGAGTGACTGAGTTGCCATTGTTAGATTGTTTTCTTCTTTGCACATTCTTGTTTTAGTGTTTTGTTTGTTAGTTTGTTTGATTAAGTTTATGCTTTAGGTTGTAGGTTAGTCGTTTTGAATTGCATTTTATTTGAATTACAAGTTTTGTTTGAATATTCTTTAGAAAAACTTTTTCAAAAACTTAAAAGATTTTTGGTTTAGTTTAAGTTTTGGTTGGTCTAGAGTGTATATAGGTTAGGAGAGTGCTTAATTTTGTTTTTGTGCTTCAAAAAAAGAAAAGGGACAACTCACGCGTGGTAACTTTCTCGCTCGTAACAATGGCAAATACGACAACAATAATTTGGGAGAAGAAGAAGGAGGTCAACCTCAGGAAATTCAGGATATTTCAGTATGCTCATGGTGTGGGAAAGATCATGGTAACATACCATGTCAGTATGGGACAAACCATTGTTATGCTTGCGGAGAACCTGGACACATAGCTAGGATTTGCCCAAGGAGGTTTGTTCGAGATCCAGTAAGGCCAAAACAACAAGGAAGGGTTTTTACCGTAACTGCTGGCAACACAAATGCATATAATTCTTCCACTCGAGGTGAGTACCACACTATGGTTTTTCTAGATAATACTATAACTTCTTATGCGCATGTTAAATTTTGAGGGCAAAATTTTCTTTTAGGAGGGTAGAATGTAACAACCCCGATTTTCGAGTACGCGAGATTTTTTCTGAAAGTACGAATTTCTCCGGAAGATCAGTAAGGGGAAAACCTCTGATATATCATCAAGTATCTCAATCCTCATTGTCATTATGTCATATTTAAGTTAGAACCTTTTCCGAGACAAGCTCGATAACGCGGTCGCGAAGAACCTAGTTTTTGAACTGTATCGGTTAGGAGTTTTGATTCGGTTTTTCGTAAATAGTCTCAGTTTGACAAACCGGACTCGATTCATGAGAAAAGAGAGATAATAGGATAATACCATCATTATATGAGTATTAGAAGCCTCTTGAATGATATTATAAGGTTACCTGATCAGTTTTAGTTAAAAACAGAAAACCGGTTTAACCAGGTTCACAATTTACTGGTGCAGCTTAGCACCAGCACTCTCTGATGACTTTAGCAATGCTAAGGCCTCATTATTCATGTTTTATTCTCATAATAAATTTTACTAGTGTCATTTATGCTAGTAGCTCAGAAAATAATTTTTAGAGATATTTTTGCAAGTGTTCCGATACATCTAGTTTTAGTAGTTATACACCTGAGATATTTTAATATTATTTAAATCCACCTCCAAGCCAACCAATCACAACTTACCTTACACCCCCAAACCCCCAAGGCTGGCTCATTTTCACTTTGTGGCCGAAAATAGGTAGAGAGAAAAAGAGAGAAAAGTTCTTAGTTCCAAATCTTCAAATCTTGATTTCTGCTGAACTAAAACTCAAATCAAAACTCCGATTTCACCAAAATGATCATCTCTTCTTTCTCTACATAACCATGTGACTTATCAAGGCTGGAAATAAGGTGAGATGGCTGTCTTACTCCCTCTTCAATTCGGTTTTCAAGGAAAACCATGCAAAACATGTGTTTTCTTGATGTTCTTCCTTAGGAATCATGCTTAACTTGACTTGAGGGCCAAGAAACATTAATTTTCAGCAAGTCTAAGGTGAGATATCTCTTCCTAACGTACTGAGGGAGATTTGGTTAGTTGAGAGTTTGTGGATTTAAAGTTGTTCTTGATGTGTTTTAGGAGGAAAAAGTGCTTAAGGACCACCTGAAAGTCTAACCGAATTTGGAGCAGCAAATCAAGGTAAGGATTGACGAATTTAATCTTGATTGATTGTGTTTGAGTTGTGTGATTATGATATGGTTTGGTTATGCTTGAAATTTATTGTTTATATGAGTAATTCTTGTTGAAATTTTGGTGAAAATTTGATGAAATTTGATGATATTCAACTTTGAATTTGTGTTCTTCATGGCTGCTGGAAAAACGAACCCTAGTCCTTAAATTGGGGTTCAATTTGTGTTAAAATCATGTAGAAAAGATGGGGTTTTAGTGGCTGCAATTTTATTTTGAATTTTGGTAAAAATCGGTTGCTGAAAAGACTGAAAAACGGGTAAAAACAGAGAAAGAATCTGAAGATTTTGTGAAGAACATGAAGAACACCTTTTAGATCTTGAAAAGGGTAAGGAAGTAAATATTTTGGTGTTTATAGAAAGACAACTTTAAGCGCAGAATCTCATAATTACCTTCATAAAACACTTAGGGAGTGGTAAGAACATATTAGTGAGGCAAAGATAAAGGAAAGATAAAAAGTTAAAGAAAAGATAAAAACCAAAGAAAAGTCTGTAAAGTTTTAATGACAAAAAAACAGACAGAAATTAGTGAACGAACTAGGGCAACATAGTTAGTCCTTGAGTTGTGACTAGGGTTAGGTATAATATGAAAAGTTAAACTGTTTCAGTGTAGACTTAATGAACCTATACTCGGGACAGGATAACTATTCATACCGAAATTTACATAATCTTTAAATACATACGTTAAACGGAGAAATCAGAGCAGAGTAGAGAAACACAGAGAACAGAGTAACCAGAGAAAAGTAAAGAGATACAGAGAACAGAATAACCAGAGTAGAATAAAGGGATACAGAGAAAAGAGTAATCTGATAAAGAGAAATGGTTTGAGTTGAGATGTTGTAAAAGTAAAAGCTGTAAAGTTTGTATAGTATGATTGAACAGAGAAAGAAAGAAGTACTGCATAAGAATGTGAAAGTGATGATGAATAATGAGAATGATATTGAATGATGATAATGAGAAAAGAGTAATATAACAAAGAGAATAGAGGAGAAGAGTATAAAAAAAAGAGTTAAGCCTTGTGGCATGATATTCTATTACATGTTCATCTGATGCTTTTCTATTGGCCCTAGAGGTCCTGTAGGCCCAAGTTCACCTACAGTAAGTTGTTATTCCTGTAGGCTGAAGTTCACCTGCAGTGAATATCAATTGTGTATCTCAGGGTGTTGCTCCTGTAGGCCGAAGTTCACCTACAGAGAATTGTGATACCTGTAAGCCGAAGTTCACTTACAGGGGCGCTATTTCTGTAAGCCGAAGTTCACTTACAGAGGTGTTATTTCTGTAGGCCGAAGTTCACCTATGGAAAGTTGTTATGTTGTGTTTAGACTATTCCTGTAAGCCGAAGTTCACTTACGGGAGTGCTATTTCTGTAGGACGAAGTTCACCTACAGAAAATAAGCCATATCTAGGACTAGTTCCTATGTAATGTCGGGCTGCAGGGTGTAAACCGACACGTGAGCTCATGGCCTGCATAGGACAGACATGCATCATACTTGGTTGCGCATTTCCTCTGTTATGATTGTTGTTTGAATGTATGCTTTCTTTGTTTTCATTCTATTCTCTGTGTCTGTGTTTTGTTTCCTTGTATTCTTTTGTTTGTGTTTTGCTTTCTTAGTTTCTTTATTTATCTGCATCTTCTGTTTACTATTTCTCTGTATTCTGCTATATGTCTGCTAAGCTACACGAAATTAATGAACTTAACTAATAACCCCGACCCTACTAAGAACTCCCCAGTTCTTACCCCTTCTCTCTCTCTTCCCCCTTCAGATGGAAGCATGAGCACCCTTCCGTAGTTTACTAATGACAGTTCTGCAAAGAGAATTCCACTCTAGGTAGTCTTCTGAGTCTAGGGTGAATTCTGTTCTCTGTTCATATGTATATACGGTGAGACCAGCCAACGTATGCACCCCGTTTGTACGCGAACTTTAACCTAAATCCTATGTACGAGACTCTTGTTATGTGGCTACTTGATGAGGTACTGGAGTGATGTCATACGGCAATATCTGATCGTGCAGAGGAGTAGAAGATGATGTTCCACCTTTTGATGACGATCTACCTGACTTGAGTTTTGAAGACCTAGAACGTACTTTCCCTCGCTTAGGTAGTTTAGAGGGACTAGGTGAGTATAGAGTCTAGGCTAGCCTGGGTGCCAGCTTAGGGACTTCTTGAACAGGTCAGGACCTGGGATGTTGTATGTATATATATGTATACAGTTATTATCTAGTTATATCTAGGGGTGTCCTAACTAAAGATCTTTACTCTAATAAAGGCTGGATAACCGAATGATATCAACTGCTTGTGATATATTTATGTATGGTTGTTTATAACTGTTTTATCTGTTATCAGTTGTGAATTGCTTATGAATGATTTCGTCTATTAATCCAAACGTTTTCAGGAAAAAAAAAAGAAAGTACCTCGTAAAATAACTACGCTTTTAACAACGAATCAGGCTCATATAATAAATAATAGATAATAAATAGGTAGACAAGTTGGTAGCGCTCAGTTTCTAGTATGATCATGACGTACCAGAAATTGGGTCGTTACATGATTTCTGACCGATTTGTAATTCCTTTTACAGTCCATTCCAAGTTAATTGTGATGTTATTGACTCACTTCAGGTTTTAGCTTTAACCCCTCTGTTTCCTATTTTCTATTTGTATTATTGATACACTGGTTGTCTTTCCATTTCTCTGCTTTGTTTGATATTCTGTAACCTGTGAATTCTGTTTTTCAGGATGTCTGACAGAGGAAAAGGCAAAGCTAAGGCCACCTCTAGCAAGAAAAAGAGATCACAACCACCTAATGAGTCATCGAATGTGGCTTTATCTGAGCAGCGGCTCAATGATAAGGAGAAGGCTGACCAAGCTACACCTTCCTCCAACTTAGTCAAGTTCGCCAATTTGTACTGTCAGCTAAGATTTCTGTAGTTTCTGTAGCAAAAACTCATTCTGGAGAAGAAATTAGTTGTACCCTTTGATATGAAGAAGTTTTCTGAGCATCAAATTGAGGAAGGCGGTTGGGTATTTCTGGATAGAGACTTGGTGAGAGTGAACGAATTTTAGGTCCGGGAGTTTTACAGTAATTTTTACCGGGTGACCCTTGATGCAGTTCACCTCAGAGACAGACAGATTCTAGTGACAGAAGAGGCTATTGAGGCGATCCTCCATTTCCAGCCGAAGGTCAGTGATAAAGATGACTTCGATAAGGTCGAGGAAGCAATGCATTGTATGACTTTTGATTGGGATGCAGTGCGCCAGGTTGTTGCTATTAGTCCTAATGTTCCTTTGGAGTATGGTCATTCTAAACTAGGTCCCAAAGGCATCAAGTTTGAGTATCTGACGCAGGAGGCTAAGGTGTGGCAGCAGATCCTGACTACTAATGTCATGCCTAGCCCTCATGCGACTGAGGTTCTGGCCGATATGATTGCATTGATATGGTGTGTCTTGGAGGGGAAGGAACTCTACTTTCCAAGACTCATCCGTAGATACATGGCCCGGGCCCACATCCGAGGCAACCTGCCATTCCCATGCTTGATCACGCAGTTAGCTCACCAGGCTGAGGTACCCTGTGAGCAAGGGGATGAGACACCAGTAGTCCACAGCAAAAAAGAGAAAGTTATTCCTTGAGAGAATTGGTTCGGTGATTGTCCAGTAGCCCGACGCCGAGATTGACCTGCCATAGCCGCAGCTACAAAGCCGGCTACTTCTTCAGCTGCAGCAGGACCTTCAGCAGCACCATCAACACCTTCTAGACCAGCACCATCATCCACATCTCAGCCGATATACTGTTTAGTGCAACGTCTCTTTGAGCGCATGGATCAGATGGAACGTCACAACAAGTGACGTTATCAGCACTTGAGGCGGATTGTGATTTCAGGCGGCACTGATATCCCCTCTGAGCCCGACACCCCATCCGACCAGTCTGATGAGGAGGAGGCTCAGTCAAAGGAGACCCATAACGAGGCCCCTGTACAGACAGAGGCTCCTACCGAGCAACAGACCTCTGTGGAGCCAGAGCCCCAGCTATAGCTTCAGCAGACAGAGCCGGAGGCACATGCACCCACAGGTGATGGTAGAGATGTAGGCGTTGACCCCTCTCACCCGACTTGACCTGAGGAGCACAAAGGACGATGCTGTCATTTAAGTGTGGGGAGGCCGCCTCATCGGCAGAGTTTATATTTTGGTGAACCATTTCATTTCAGACACTTTTGCTTTTATTTTGTTTTATTTTCAGTACTTGCATTTTTTACTTTATTGCACTTTTGGATTTTTGTATATATTAGTTGTTTTGGATACTTTTTAGTTTATCGTATTTTCACTTTTGCTTGTATATACCTCAGATTTTTAATTTGATTTGCATATTTTGGTTAGTAGTATATATATAGTTATATGAGTTTATTAGTTGTGATTGGAAAAATGCGTATAATTGAGCTTAGTTTATTCTGTTGCATATGAAAAATTGATTTGGTTGAAAATAGGAATTAAACTAAAACTTTTTAACTTTTCACAATCACATCATATCATTTAGTATATTTAAAATAAATATCGGTCAATTTGATGGGATTTTCAAGAAATTCCTTTTATAAAAGGGCATTAAAATTCAAATTGATTTGAGTTGAAACTTTTTGAAACTTGCATGATGTATATATATAGTTTGGAATATGGTTTTTTATCTAAGAATACACAACCTGTGAGTTTTTTAGCCTAATTATATGGTTACATCATTTAACCATGATTTTGATTCTTGTGTGTTTTCTTTTCTATGATTGCAATCTTTGGTTTGTTCCATTCTATATGTCCATTATTTAGTGTATATTCATGCAATTATGTGATTGAGGCCATCATTTGAGTATAGCTCCTTATCCCAAATAGCCTACCATTTCATTTGCCTTTGTTTGACACTTTGAGCATGTTTAATTCCCTTTTGTTCCTTATATTACCACATCACTAGTTTTAAGCAAAAAAATAATTAATTGTCCTATTTGAATATTTGGTTAGCTTAAGATAGTGAGTGTGTCTGTTAATTAAGTGTGGAAAATATGGGAACCTTGGTTGATGAAAGTGTGTATTGTTTTTATTGAGAAAAAGTGAGAATTTGGGAGTATACTCATGCAAAAGTATAGAAACCATATGCATTGATGTCCTGTGTATATATTATGCTTTCATACATATAAAAAAAAGGAGAAAAGAAAAAAAAGAAATAAATAAATAGGGGACAAAATTACCCCAATGTGAAGTTCAATAAAAAGATCAATGCATATGTGTTGAGATTGGAATTGATACATGCCGTTAGGATTTTTGCCAGTAAAGAATTTCATAAAAACAGTCGCGTTGTAGATATATTCTCTAAACCGACATAAATCCCTTCGTACAAACGTTTTGGTTGTCACAAGTAACAAATCCCTTTGAAATTGATAACCGAGTATTCAAACCTCGGGTCGTCTTCTCAAGGAATTGCAGGGAGGTATGTTCTTATTATTGGTTATGAGTTTGTAAATTGGGGTTTAGGAAGTAAGGTGGGAATATGTTATATGACAAATAAAATAAAATAATAATAATAAAATAGACTCTTGGCAACGTATGAGAAATTGGAAGTCCAGATTTAGTTATCCTTATCAACAATAATGAAAGTTGAATCTTAATTTCACTTAGTTAACCTTTGCTATAACAAGGGAAGGTCAAGCGACTAATTAGTTAGATCTTTTGAATCCTAGTTAATTCCTAAGAAAAGATTGGGATTATTGAAGATCAATTCAATTGGCAAGATAACAATCAACAATTATGCTATTGAATTGGATAACTCCTGAGTTACTGATTTTTAAACTAAAACCAAAAGGAAAAGAGTAAATCTACTGGAATAAAAATATCTTCAGATGGGAAGCAGTAATCATGTAAATAAAAGAAAGCAGTCATGAATTGAAATACCTCAAATAACATTAATTAAGAAAATTATATGTAACATGGAAGAGTTCATAAATTATATAAAAATAAAGAACCTGGGATTGAGAGTCACTCCTAAAACTAAGAGAAGTCCTAAATCCTAAGAGAGAGAGGAGAGAACCTCTCTCAAAACTAATCTAAATCATGAGAAGTGAATTATTCGAGCCTCCCTATGAATGGATGCAATCTCCCACTTTATAGCCTCTAATCTGTGTTTTCTGGGCCGCGAACTAGGTCGAAAACAGCCCGGAAATCACTGGAGAAGAATTCAAACACGCTGATTTCCGTCACTGCGACGCGGCCGCATGGATCACGCGGTCGCATCACTTAGCGTCAGGGGAACTATAGCATATTATATATCAAATCGAAGCCCCAGACGTTAGCTTTCCAACTCAACTATCTTCCAAGAATAGATATGAATTGGATTTCACTAATTCAAATCATGAAAATGAAGTACAAATAGACTTGTAGAAGAAAATAGCTCATGAAAGCCGGGAACAAGGAATTGAGCATCGAACCCTCACTGGTAGTGTATACACTCTAATCACTCAAGTGTTTAAGGTTCGATTTTTTCAATTCTCTACTATCCTTGCTTTCTAAGGCTTGTTCTTCATCTAACAATCAACACAAATTTAATGCACAAATACACATATCAAGAGGTCTTTTAAGGGTTGTAATGGGCCGGGTTAGGGTCAAGGTAGGATTGTATTTGGCCAAGTGGACTAAAATCTGAATCCTTAATTAACTTAAACTTTTTCCACCTAACTTAAGACAATCCATGTAATCAAAATACCACATCTAACTATCCATTAACCATATTTTTCACATATTCATGCATCCTGATTTGAGTACAACTCATATGCATTGCTACCAACATTTACTTTGGGACATTTTGTCCCCTTTTACTTATTTGCTCTTTTTTCCTTTCTTTTTCTCTTTTTTTATTTTTTTTATTTTTTTTATTTTTATTTTTATTTTTATTTTTTTTGGTACATATTTTTGTATTTTTTTTCTTTTATTTTTCTCAATGCATATGATTAAATTATTGGATGCATGAATCATGTCCTAAACATTTTTTTCACATTTTCAGAAAATTCTAACATACTCAATTCTCAAACCAAATGTTTCCGAACCCACTTTCCCCACACTTAAATCATAAGCATTCTCACTAGTCTAAGCTAACAAGGATTCAAATTAAGGACATTATTGTTTTTTGCTTAGAGTTAATGATGTGCTAAATAAAAAGAACAAAGAGGTAAAATAGGCTCAAAATTGGTTTGCAAGGGATAATGAAAGGTAAGGCCATATGGGTATGTAAGCTTAGTGAAACAAAGGCCTCAATCATGTAAGTGTATGCATACATCAAATTATGGAAATATAGAATTAAGCAAGACAAAGATCACAATTTTAGAGAGAAAAACACACATAAAAAAATAAAATATTGGTTGAAAAAATGGAACCAATTCAAATAGGCTCAAAAATCTCACAGGTTTTGTGTGTTCGAGTTCTAAACCATGTTCCAGTATAATATCTCTTCAAACAAGTGTAACATTAAATTTTATTCAAATTAGTGAAATGCTCTTAAAAGGTTTCTTGAAAAAGAAAATATTACTTCAACCAAGTGGTAAAATATGCAAAAAATCAAACAAATATGCAATCAAACATGCAAACAATGAATAAACAAAGAAAATAAAATATTGGTGTTGAGATAGGAAGGTACTAACCCACGGAGATCGGTATCGACCTCCCCACACTTAAGGATTGCACCGTCCTCGGTGCATGCTGAGATGTGCAGGTGGACGGGTGGCTTCAACTGATACTTTTCTCTATAGATTGTACAGATTGACTTGCCTGTCTCCCCATGTAAACGTCTTCCGGTTCTCTTCCGGGTGGCCATCCTGAAAGAAAAAGGGAAGAAGAGTAACCCAGAAATAAAGATAGGAAAATAAATACAGTATGGGTGGGCTAATGCCAAATAATAAGGGTCTCAATTACATGGTAGCTACAACATGCAAGTGAGAAAACAATAGAAGCCATGGCATGCCAGTGGTATAAAATTTGTAACATAGGGGAGGAGTGTGGGTAATGCAAGTATCAATACAAGCTCATGTCAATGCAAATGGAGTGCAAGTATCATAAAAGATTGGCATTGGCAGATAATTAATATCATCCCACAGTGTAAAACAAGTTACCAAAATAAATTTAAGAAAAGATGCAACAGTTTGAAAAAAAAAATTTTTTAACACCAATAGAAAAATAAAAAATTCAGAAAAGAAAATAAAAATATGCATAAATTTAAAATGAAATGAATGAAAATATGTAAGTAAATTAAATAAAATAGAATGGAGGTGAAAGAAAATAAGAAAGGAAGAAGAAAGAAACAAGAAAAGGTAAGAAAAATAAGGATTAGAGAAGAAAAGATAAGAAAATTGGCTAATCTGGATATGTTGTGCGGCGCAGGCGACGCGGACGCGTGAGTGACGCGGTCGCGTGGTTCGCGATAAGGTCAGGTGACGCGGACGCGTGGATCACGCGATCGCGTGGCCTGATTTGTGCGATTGGCGCGAGTGCAGCCTTGCGGTCGCGCAACTCTCTGTTCGAAACTCTTTTTGCCAAAAATCTGGGTGACGCGATCGCGTGGGGGACGCGGTCGCATGACTGGCCATCTTTTGAAAACGATGCGAACGCGCAGGGCACGCGTTTGCGTGGGAGGGTTTGGGCTTCCAGCACGAGTCCAGCCCCATTCCAGCTCAACTTTCTGCCATGCACCCTTTTTACGTCAAATTACATGGCACGCGGCCGCGTGGGTGACGCGGTCGCGTGGGAGGCCAAAGTTCTCACACGACGCGGTCGCGTGGGGTCAAATGATGCTAAAGGCACGCCTCCAGCCACGCTCCAGCGTGACTCTCTGTTCGTTTTTATTTTTCTCCCCTCTCCTTGCGACGCGGACGCATCGCTGATGCGGTCGCATCGCGTGGCATTTTTTTTTTAATTTGAAAAGAAAATGCAGAATGCAATGTTAATATGAATGTGATGCGAAATTCCAGCTTCAATAAAATAAAATAAAATAAAATAAAATAAAACAAAACAAACAAAATGAAATAAAATTAAAATTGAGAAAGGAATGATTATACCATGGTGGGTTGTCTCCCACCTAGCACTTTTAGTTAAAGTCCTTAAGTTGGACATTTGGTGAGCTCCCTGTTATGGTGGCTTGTGTTTGAACTCATTCAGGAATCTCCACCAATGTTTGTATCTCTAGTAAGCTCCGAGGTCCCACACTAAGCATGTAAAGCCCTTAAGAAGCTTCAAACAGATTCTTAGGCTCCCGGGGTGACAATTGTCAGAGCAGATTCCAGGATCCCAAATCTTGCTTTTACACCCATTTTTATTGAGATTTGTATTTTTTTAGCCGGGTGATAAGTAATTTGAATTCTCACTGCAGCTACCAAACAGCTTCCTAGACCGATTCAATTGAGCTCTACACCAACCTTTGCGTTTAAACTTAAGGCTTCCAACCATAATGAACCTTGCAGGACAATTCTTACCACTAGCCATCTTCCTCTTACTCTTAATGTTACAAAGAGCTCTAAGTTGACCATCCGTCTCCAGTAGCCCATATTCAAGTGGAATTAGAAAGCTAAGGGATATGAATTTTACCCACTTGAATGTTGTGAAGGATGATGGCAACTTAGGGGGAGGTATTTTTAATGAAATTGCAAGCTCCACTCCCTTGTGTTCTTCTCTGATAATTACCACCTCTTTGCAAACTTCTTCAATTTCAACTTCTTCCTCTTGGTAGCTTTCTTCCAATTCAATCTCCTCTTTATTGCTTTCCAAGGGCATGGGAGGTTGTGCTTCTTCTTCTTGAATCTCCATCTCTTGATCAACCTCTTCCAAGTCTTCAACTGTGATATGCCTTGGAGGTTGTGCATCCTCCTTAGCATCAATTTCAAATGTCTTGGAAGGGGGTTCTATGACTAGACTTTCCCATGGAGGTTCTGCATCTCCTAAGTCTTCAACCACTTCTTCTTCTTCAATAATTCCGGCTTCCTCTACTTGTTCCAGTACAAAGTCATGCTCCGTACTGTCCACTGGAGTTTCTAATATCTCCTTCATGCTACGTTCTTCATTAGATTGTCCACATGAAGCCATGGGGGTTTCTTGAGTGTCCGAACGTCGGGAAGCTAATTGACTCATTATTGCTTGCTCCAATTGACGAATGGTTGCATGACATCGATTCACTGTTTCCTTGAAACGATCCTTTGTCTCTTGATGTACTCGGTTTTTATAAATAGGATCATAGTGCTCTTGGATTGATGGATATGGAGATGGCGGAGATGGTGAATATTGAAGTGGTGGTTCTTGTGAGTAATTGGGTTGGAATTGGGGTGGTTCTATA
>NC_029785.2:29570590-29578594 GCF_000816755.2 Arachis ipaensis
TAAGATAAGATAAAATAAAAATTTTAAAATAAAAACCAATAACCTCTTAACTTAAGAAAAAGCAAAAATAAAAAACAAAAATAAAAACAAATAAACAAGCAAAAATAAAATATTTACAATAACCAATAATAAGGCACACGTTTGCAAATCCCCGGCAACGGCGCCATTTTGACGTTAGGATTTTTGCCAGTAAAGAATTTCATAAAAACAGTCGCGTTGTAGATATAGTCTCTAAACCGACAGAAATCCCTTTGTACAAACGTTTTGGTTGTCACAAGTAATAAACCCCTTTGAAATTGATAACCGAGTATTCAAACCTCGGGTCGTCTTCTCAAGGAATTGCAGGGAGGTATGTTCTTATTAATGGTTATGAGTTTGTAAATTGGGGTTTAGGAAGTAAGGTAGGAATATGTTATATGACAAATAAAATAAAATAATAATAATAAAATAGACTCTTGGCAAGGTATGAGAAATTGGAAGTCCAGATTTAGTTATCCTTATCAACAATAATGAAGGTTGAATCTTAATTTCACTTAGTTAACCTTTGCTATAACAAGGGAAGGTCAAGCGACTAATTAGTTAGATCTTTTGAATCCTAGTAATTCCTAAGAAAAGATTGGGATTATTGAAGATCAATTCAATTGGAAAGATAACAATTAACAATTATGCTGTTGAATTGGATAACTTCTGAGTTACTGATTTCTAAACCAAAACTAAAAGGAAAAGAGTAAATCTACTGGAATAAAAATGTCTTCAGATGGGAAGCAGTAATCATGTAAATAAAAGAAAGAAGTCATGAATTGAAATACCTCAAATAACATTAATTAAGAAAATTATATGTAACATGGAAGAGTTCATAAATTATATAAAAATAAAGAACCTGGGATTGAGAGTCACTCCTAAAACTAAGAGAAGTCCTAAATCCTAAGAGAGAGAGGAGAGAACCTCTCTCAAAACTAATCTAAATCATGAGAAGTGAATTATTCGAGCCTCCCTTTGAATGGATTCAATCCCCCACTTTATAGCCTTTAATCTGTGTTTTCTGGGCTGCGAACTAGGTCGAAAACAGCCCGGAAATCGCTGGAGAAGAATTCAAACACACTAATTTCCGTCACTGCGACGCGGCCGCATGGATCACGCGATCCAGTCGCCTAGCCTCAGGGAAACTATAGCATATTATATATCAAATCGAAACTCCGGACGTTAGCATTCCAACGCAACTGGAACCGCGTCGTTTGGACCTCTGTAGCTAAAGTTATAGCCGTTTGAGTGCGAAGAGGTCGGGCTGGACAGCTTAGCAACTTCTTCATCTTCTTGTATTCCTTCCACTTTTGCATGCTTCCTTTCCATCCTCCAAGTCATTCCTGCCCTATAATATCTGAAAACACTTAACACACATATCAAGGCATCTAATGGTGATAAGAGAGGATTAATAATAAGCAAATATAAGATCAAAGAAGTATGTTTTCAATCAAAGCACATAATTAGGAAGGCAAATGTAAAACCATGCAAATAGTATGAATAAGTGGGTAAAGAGTAGATAAAAATCACTCAATTGAGCACAAGATAAACCATAAAATAGTGGTTTATCAATACATGAGTATATGTATATATGTAAAAGTGAGATTTTGGGAAGCTAAGTTTGATTTTAGAATTGTATAGAGTGTGTGTATGTGTTAGGTAAGAACTTAGGTTAGTCAAAGATTTAAATGATAGCTAGGGGTGGCAAACGGGCCTAAACCCGCCGGGCCGACCCGCGTAACCCACCAAAAAAGGTGGGCTAGGCTAGAAAATTGGGACCGCCAAATAGCGAAAGCCCGCCTAACCTGCACCGCTAAAACCACGAGCTTTGGCGGGGCGGGGCAGGCTTCCCCGCCGGGCTTAGTATTTTTTTGGCAAGGGATACTTTTACAATTTTTTTTTGCCAAAACTCAACTTCCCCCAACCCAACTTACAAGAGAATGAAGATGAAAATTGAGTGTTTTAGATTATGTTTATTTTGTTTTAGAGACAATATTTATAATTATGTTTTGGATTATGTTTATTTTGCTTTGGGAACAATATTTATAATTACAAATACTTTAATGTTTGTGAATACAAAAATTATAATTTGTTTATACTTTTAAAAATTATAATAGTTAAAAGTAAAAAACAAAAGAGATGGGACTATTTATAACTATGTTTTTGTATTTTGGATTATGTTTATTTATTTTGGAGACTATTTATATTTAATATTTGCATTTATATTGATTTAAATAGAAGATATGTCCTTATAAATATTAAAAAAAAAAAGAAGTTTTGGCGGGCTTAGCCCGCCAGCCCGCCATTAGGCGGGGCGGGCTGGGATTCTGGGACCGCCTCACTAGGCGGGGCGGGGAGGGCTTCCCCACTTGCCACCCCTAATGATAGCTCACTTGGCCATACATATATCCTCACCCTTAGCCCCATTACAACCTTGAAAAGCCCTCATGATAGTTGCATATGTACACTAAATATTTGTTGATTGGTTAGATGAAGAACAAACTTTAGAAAGCATGATTAGAGGAGATTCGAGCGGATTAACCCTAAACACTTGAGCGACTAGAGTGTATATACACATCCTGTGAGGGTTCGATTGCCCTATTCCATATTTCCATCTTTGATCATTGCTTATCTTGCATGTTTGTGAGCTCTTTTGAATAACTCAATTCAATTGTGAATTTGATTTTGGTATGATTATTTTGGCCCTTGATCGTGCATACATGATTTCTTGGAGATTTGACTCACTTTGACCACACACACACACACACACACACAAGTTTGTGAACTCTTTTGATTAACTCAACTCAATTGTGAATGTGTTTTGATATGATTGATTTAGTCCTTGATTGTGCATATATGATTTCTTAGAAATTTGACTCACTTTGACCACATATATGCTTATATATATATATATATATAGTAATTAGAATAGCTAGATGCATGTAGGTAGCTTGCATTTAGATAGTTGCATTGAATAAATGTTATCACCCCTTTCTTGTCTTTCTTGGTTGATAAACCACTATTTTATGGTTTATCTTGTGCTAATTTGAGTAGTTTTTATCAATTCTTTGCTCACTTATTCATATTATTTGCATGATTTTACGAATCCTTCCTTATTCTATGATATAGTTGAAAACATGTTTCCTAAGCCTTTAAACTATTAATTTCAATTATCCTCTATTAACATTCGATGCCGTGATCTGTGTGTTGAGTGTTTTCAGGCTTTATAGGGTAGGAATGGGTTAAAGGATGGAAAGGAAACATGAAAAAGTGTAAGGAACGTGAAAAATTAAGTTTTGAGAAGGTGGTAGCGATGCGCACGCATGACCTACGCATACGCGTGACATGGGCCACGTGCAGAAAGTGCAGAAGACGCTTGGGGCAATTTTGGGCTAAGTTTGGACCCAGTTTTCGGCCCAGAAAACACAGATTAGAGGCTACAAAGTGGGGGAATTATTCAATGATTCATTCATTCATTCATTCATCAATTTACATAATTTTAGGTTTTAGATGTAGTTTTCTAGAGAGAGAGGTTCTCTCCTCTCTCTAGGTTTTAGGATTTCTCTTAGTTTTAGGTTTATTTCTTTTCAATTCCAGGTTCAATATTCCTTTAATTTAGTTTCTCTTCTACTTTTATTTATTCTAGCATTCTAGTTTATTTATTTTCCCAATTTGGTTTATGAACTCCATGTTAGATTTGATTTCTTTATTTAATGCAATTTGAGGTATTTCATATTTATGATTTTAATTTAGCTTTTTACATTCTTAGCTTGAATTGAGTAATTAGAGACTCTTGAGTTGTTAAACTCCTTTGTTGACTGATAATTGAAATTTACTGGTTGATTTGGATCCCTCTAAAGCTAGTCTTTCCTTAGGAATTGACTAGAACTTGAGGAATCAAATTGATTGGTCCACTTGACTTTCCTTTATTTAGTAAGGGTTAACTAAGTAGGAGTAATGAACAATTCTCATCACAATTGATAAGGATAACTAGGATAGGACGTTCATTTCTCATACCTTGGCAAGAGTTTTCTTAATTATAAGTTTATTTTCTTATCATTTACATTCCTTGTTCAACGTTTCAAAAAACCCAAAAATATACTTTTCCATAACCAATAATAACTACACCTCCCTACAATTCCTTGAGAGACGACCCGAGGTTTAAATACTTTGGTTTATTAATTTTATTGAGTTTGCTTTAGTGACAAACAAGTTTTTGTACGAAAGGATTCTTTGTTGGTTTAGAAACTATACTAGCAACGAAAACTTATTTGCGAAATTCTTTACTAGCATAAATCCGTTCGTTATTGGTTTAGCATGAGGACATGCTTAGTTTAAGTGTGGGGAGGTTTGATAAACCCCAATTCTGTGGTTTATCTTGTGTTGAATTTAGGGGATTCTATTAACTTACCCCATATTTATTCAATGAAAGAGCATGGTTTCATGAATTTCTCCTAATTGTGCTTGATGGTTAAAAACATGCTTTTTAGGCCTTTAATTAGTTAAATTTAATTCACTTTTGATTCCACTTGATTCCTTGATATGTTTGTTAATGATTTCAGGGTTAAGAGGCAAGGAATAGATCAAAGAAGTGAAGAGAAAAGCATGCAAGAGGGAGAATTCATGGAAAATGAGGATTTGGAAGATTCAAGGCGACGAGTACGCATGACCGACGCGAACGCGAGACCGACGTGTACGCGTGAAGAAGAAACTTGTCAAGGCGACGCGTACGCGTGACTGACGCGTACGCGTGATATAGAAAGTTTCCAAGTGACGCGTACGCGTGACCCATGCGTACGCGTGACAAGCGGCACGTGACCTCATTAAAGGAAAAATGCTGAGGGCGATTTCTGAGCTCACTGAGGCCCAAATCCTACTCAATTCTGAAGTATTTGAGGCCGAAATGAAGAAGGAGAAAGAGGGTGAGCAATTAGATAGTGTAGGAACCATGCTTTAGGTAGTTTTCTAGAGAGAGAAGCTCCCTCTTCTCTCTAGAATTAGGGTAGATTTAGGTTAAACTCTCTTTAATTTAGGTTTTAATTCTTGTTTTTATCTAGTTTTTTTTTTGCTTTTCCTTGTTCAATTGCTTTGATTCGCTTAGCTCTTCTTGTTAATTCCTCATTTTGGTTACTTTTTATGTTGATGAACTCTTGGTACTTTCAATTTTCTTTAATGCAATTTCATGTTTTATGTTCTTTTAATGCTTGTTTGAGTAGTTATTGTTATTAATTTCTTGCATTTGGTAGTTGTAAAATTTATTATTCTTGCCCTTTTACCATGCTTTTCTTTTATGCCTTTCAAGTGTTTGACAAAATGCTTGGTTGGATTTTAGAGTAGTTTTTGAGGATTCTTAGCTTGGAAAGAGAAATTGGGCAATCTTGAGTCCTTAATACTCAATTTAGATTGGTGATCTAGAGTGATTAGTTAGTCTTATATCCATTAGCATTACTTATAAATTAGGATTAACTAGTCCTATTTGACTTTCTCTCAATGTGAAGATAACATTATACCTTCTTTCAATGTTGGATATGACGAAATATGATTAGCTCTTGACAACTATTGTATGATAATTAATGACTAGGATAGAAAGCCTTGATTCTCAATCCTTGCCATGAATGCCTCTTTTTAATAATTGCATTCCTTAGTTGTTTTCTTTATTTTATTGCCATTTAAATTCTCGCTTCTTTATCAACCCAACCCGTGAAACTCGTAACCAATAATTGAGCACTCAACTGTAATTCGTAGGGAGAACGACCCGGGACTAATACTCTCGGTTATTTTTATTGGGTTGGACTTGTGACAATCGAAATTAAACTTTGATTGAAGGTTATTTGTGGGTTTGAACTATACTTGTAATGAAGCGATTTCTTTTATCAAGAAGAAATTTCTAAGCCGACGGTAACCTTCTTTCAATAGTCGCCATCGATTATTACACAAAGTGGATTGAAGCTGAGGCACTAGCACCATCACAGCCACTCAATGCAGAAAGTTTTTCTGGAGACAAGTCATAACTCGTTTTGGAATCTCCGATATTGTAAACTTAGACAATGGAACCCAGTTTGCAGACAAACGGTTTAAGGAGTTCCTATAAGGACTTGGCATCTCACAACGGTTCAACTCGGTGGAACATCCGCAAACCAATAGCCAACTAGAAGCGGCCAACAAAATCATCGTGAAAGGCCTCAAGAAATGACTAGAAAAAGCCAAAGGTCTCTGGAAGACCCCCTTTTGGTTAACATATGGCATAGAGTCCATCATTCCGATGAAGATCAAGGATCCCAACAGACGGAGAACCGTGGGAGGACATGACGAGGATGCAGAGTGGTGGTCGCGGATTTTGAAAACCACAACTAACCGGTAAGTGTACTGGGTCGTACCAAGTAATACCTCAAGTGAGTAAGGGTCAATCTCACGAGGATTGATGGATCAAGCAACAATAGTTGAGTGATTTACTTAGTTAGACAAGCAAAAAGTAATTTTGAGTTCAAATTCATTAAACAGTAATTAGAGAAATTAAAAATGGAGACAGTGATTGGTTGTAAGAATTATATGAGAAAATAGTTAAGGTTTTGGTGATGTTAAAATTTTAGGATTAACAATTCTCATTAACTACTTTGATTTTGCAAAGATTCAACTCATAGCAAACTTTGAGTAATTAGACTCCAATTCCTTGGTAATTTAATCATCCTCTAACTCAATTAAACACCAATTCCTTGGTCACCTAATCTAATTAGAGGGTTTAAGTTCGAATCCTAGTTTATAAGCCACACAAAACCCTAAAAATCCATAGATGCTATGATTATATGTTACGTATCACATTAAATCTAGATAATTAGAGAGTTATGAAAATTCAGTTTCAAACTGTTATTCAGATGAGATAATGTTTCTAAGAATCAACAAGAATTCATGTTAGAAAAGAGATTAATCTGTAGGATGAAGAATGAAACAGATTCTTGAATGTAAATCAATGCATTAATTAGAAGTAGAAAATAATAGTTATTAATCCATCCAAATAAACAAATCTCCTAACCTTAAAAATGGTGGTTTAGTTGCTCATGGTGTGAAAATCCTAGCAGAGAAAAGTGTGAGGTGTGGAAGAGGAGAAGAAGCAGAGGACTAAGTCAGAGTAATCTCTCTTTTTATATCTAATGCTAATTAATGCAAAATATAATTTCTAAAACTTAGAAATATCTTTTCTTAATGCTCATATTTCATGGGCGAGCATACAATTTATACCTAGTATTTTTTTTTGTACTATTTTTTCATCTAGGATTAACAGAATTCGTGAACAAAATTAGTTGGGTTTAAGTAATAAAGGAATAGAACTTGGCAACTCCAATTATAGAGAAACAAAAAGCAACGAGCTTTCATTCTTTTTAATCGAATAAAACTAAATAAGAAATCAAATTAAATCATTAAGATTCGGCGCAAATGACGTGAAAGCCCTTCCTTTTCAGCATAATGGCACCAAACTTGAGATTTCTGGCATTTGGTGGTTTAAAATACCTAAATCTTGATTTAATTCAACCAATTCAAATACAAATTCACTAAGAAAAGATAAGAAAGATACTCACACATTAAATGGGACCTCGCGGATGAAGTAAGGAGCATAGCAAACCTACGGAGCTAGCTCTAGAACAAAAGATAAGCCTAAGATACAACCACGGCATGACAAAATGGGACTTTAAACCGGGAGATCTCGACTTACGATGCAATGATATTGGTCCCCCTACCCCGGGAGAAGGAAAGCTCTCACCTAATTGAGAGGGTCCCTACCAGATCAAGTCTAAAATCGGGAAAGGAGCCTACAAGCTCAAACGACTCAACGGGACCTAGTTACCGAGGTCATGGAATGTCACGAACATGCGATGCTACTACACATAAGGACGTACCGCCAAGCTGATACCTTTAGCAGGATTAAGGTTATTTTGCAATTTGTATGATCTTCCTTTATTTTTCATTTTTCGTGTATCATTATCTCTG
>NC_029785.2:29578891-29598592 GCF_000816755.2 Arachis ipaensis
ATCCAAAATAAAAATCATTCTTATATTTTCTTTTCAAAAACATTTTTCTTGCATTCTCACCAAACCGACGACACGAACAGAATAAATAAATGGCCACCCCCAGGGCCCGATCACCCGCTGAGGCTAACATAAGCGGATATCCTAAAATAAATATAAGTATGTAAAACGGCCCACCAAGAGGCCCACTACTTATACCTATGCAAAATAGCCCACTAAACGCCAACTAAGAGCAGTTCAAAATCTGCCGAAAAAAAGGGCACGGCAACTCAAGGAAATTGTTCGCAAAAAGAAAAACATGCAAGCCGATCAAATGGCCTACAACGGAAATTGTTATGCCAAAATGACTTACAAACTTAGAAAATTTATTTCATAAAAACATAAAAAAGTCATTCTAAGTCCACAATCTCCCCATCCATGACGGTTCGGAATGCCCCCTATGACGGACACATCAACATCAGGAGGCAGCACTTGAACCTAAGCCTTTAACGTATCCTCTGTCACTGAGATAACATCCTTGGCATCCGTAAGTAATCCCTCCTGCTCTTTCTCCTTCTTCAGCTTGGCCACCTCAGCCTTCAGCAACTCTGCCTCGACGAGAATGACAGCAACCCTCGATTCGGCATCAGCTACTCGCTTCTGCTCTCAAGCCAGCTGAGAAAGAAGCGAGGTCTCTAGCTCAAAAAGACGAAGAATTTTTGAGCCAGCGTCCTTGGCATCCTTCAAGACCTTAAGACAGCAATTTCGGCCACCTCGAGCTACTTCTTCAGCTTCCAAGACTCCACCTGGGACTATCGGAGCTTGCCGTCCAAAAGGGCCACCTGAGTCAATATGGGCTCCGCCTTTCGGACAATGGTAGCCGAATGGAGGAGAGTACGATATACGGACTTCACCTACCCCACAACATTACAGTCACGAAAAATTCCTCGATACCTGACAGGAGATGATGATTAATAAAAGCCAGAGCATTGAAACTCTAGTCCATCACGAAAGGCATGAGTCCTTCCTCCTCCAAGTTCTCCCCCGAACTACCCTTAACAACCTTTTCTACTTCCTGCTAGCCTCAAAAATCGGAACCTCCACAACCTCCACCTCCTGAGAAACCGTGCGAGAATTCAGCTGAGTCACGGACTGAGGGGTCAATGGCGAAGCCTCACTGCCCTCGCTCCCAACATCCCGGGCCATAGCAGCCTTCAACAGAGCAAGCATGGTCAGGCCCCCAGCCATCTCAACTGAAAAGAAGTAGAAAAATTTTAGTAAAGTCACAAACTCAGCAATAAAGAAGTAAGAAACTGGTGCGCGAAATTGAACTCCGCACAACTAAACCAGCAAGTGCACCGGGTCGTCCAAGTAATACCTCAGGTGAGTGAGGGTCAAATCCCATGAAGATTGTCGAATTGAGCAAGCAATGGCTATCATGTAGATCTTAGTCAGGCGATTAAAAAGGATGATTGTTTGTTTAAAAGCATAAACAAAATAACAAAGAATGAAATACTAGGTTGGTGTAAAAATAGTGATAGAGATTCAGTTAAGGCTTCGGAGATGCGTATTCTTTCTGGATTAACTTTTCTTACTATCTACCTCAATAACGAATGATTCCTTCAATGGTTGCCATACGTGATTAACTCAGGTCCTCTCATCAAGTTAATCTTTTCTAAACCATAGCAGTCCACCATATTCGAACAACTCATGTCCTCTCATCAAGTTAACACATGGCTTTCCACTATAGCCAAAGGTGAAGACCTAAGCAATCCTCTCCCCTTCGTGATCATACTCAAAATGCCACAGACAAAGTCGTCCAGGTATGCTCTTGGATCCGCAGTGCACTCTCTAGCTATGGTTCAATGCTCTCCGGGTCAGGACTCACACGGAACCCATGTAGAACAAGGATGATGTCACGGTTCATCCTTAATTCATGAGATGAATACCGAAAATGTACAAGAGAATGGAATCAAACATATTAAAATAGAAACAGTAATATTATTAATCCATGAGAATCAGCAGAGCTCCTAACACTAACTTAGAAGGTTTGGTTGAATATAGCTTACAGATAGTAATAGTAAAACGTGCAAAAGGGCAAAGATCAAAAGTTTCATCCTTAACAAATGTGATCTTTGTTCTATTTATATTAATCTACTAATGAAAAGAATACAAAAATATGATAGACTAGACTTAGAGGTGCGAAAGTCCACTCTTGGGCCCACTTTGGTTAAGTACTTGTGCTTAGCTTGGCGTCCAACTTGAGGGATGGGCGTTGAACGCCCATTAGAGGGTTAATCCATGCTGTCTTATGCTTCTTGGTGGGTGTTGAACGCCCCAAAGGGG
Organism: Arachis ipaensis; assembly: GCF_000816755.2. Classification (NCBI taxonomy): domain Eukaryota; kingdom Viridiplantae; phylum Streptophyta; class Magnoliopsida; order Fabales; family Fabaceae; genus Arachis; species Arachis ipaensis. Next base: position 29,581,214 of record NC_029785.2, read on the forward strand.
GTGTTTGGGCTTTCAACGCTGGCTTGAGTTCCTTGTCGTTGAACGCCAAAAAGGGCGTAGTTCTTGGGTGTTCAACGCCGAATATAGGCAAGCTCCTTCAAAGAAAAGTATAGATCATTATATATTTCTGAAAAGATCTGGAAATTAGCTTTCCAATGCCATTGAGAACGTGTCATTTGGACCTTTGTAGCTCCAGAAATGCTCGTTTGAGTGCATGGAGGTCAGAATCTGATAGCATCTGCTACGCTTTCCTTGCCTCTGAATTGGACTTTGCCAAAACTCCTCAATTTCAACCAGAAATTCCCTGAAATCATTAGAAAACACAACAACTCAAAGTAGAATCTAAAAATGTGAATTTTGTACTAAAACCTATGAAAATATAATGAAACTTAAACAAAAGCAAAAGACAACAAAAACCCACCAAAATAAATCCGGCACGCCTCCGGGTCTCCCATAACGTCCCGGGGCTTTAACGGTCTATCCCTAAAAATCGACAACAGAACATCGGTGATGTCCTTGTTCTCCGAAGATAAACCCTCATATGTGATCTGAGTTAAGTCTGACGCACTGGAACCAAAATTCTAGTATGTAGAAAAATGGTGTTCCTCGTTGAGCAAGTCGGATCTTGAAGTATTTCTCCTTAAAACCGTGAAAGAAATCCTCAAACAACCCGAAGATCTGCCGGTTTGGCTGGGCTCGGAAATATACATACCCTTTCTTATGCTTTTCCTCCTTGGCAATTTTTAGTTGAAATTGAGTGGATTTCATCATATAAACCTATATTTATTCCCTTAAATAGCATCCTTTTGGGTTTTTCTCCTAAATTATGCTTGGTTGTGAAAACATGCTCTTTTGTGCCTAATTTAATCAATTTTCTTCCATTTGCGTTCCATTCGATACCTTGATTTTTTGATGAGTAATTTCAGATGTAATAGGTAGGAATGGCTTGGTAAGAATGGAAGAGAAGCATGCAAGAGGGAGAAAACATGAAGAAACAAAGGAAAAAAGCTTTGCAAAGTGTGTGTGCGCACAACCTCTTGTGCGTATGCACAAGCTGAGATTTGGCCAGTGTGCGTACGCACAGGTACCAGTGCGTGACTTCATTAAAAAGTCATGTGGCTCACGAATTGAAGGGTTTTGAGGCACAAATATAATGGCCTAGAGCTCATATGGAGGGGGCAATGATGAGCGGATATTTTATACACTTTTTAGTACTGTTTTCTTAATGTTTTGGTTACGTTTTGTTAAGTTTTATTTAGTTTTAGTAGGTTTTGTGCAAAAATCACTATTTGGATGCTACTTTGAATTTTTTTTATTTTTCTATGATTTTAGGGGATTTTTGGGTGATTCTAGCAAGTTTTGGAAAACTCTAATTCAGAGACAGAGAAAGGGCTGCAGATGCTGTTAGATTCTGACCTCCGTGCATTCAAATGGGCATTCTAAAGCTACAGAGGTACAATTGATGCTCTCTCTCAACGACGTTGGAAAGCTAACATCTAGGGCTTCCCAACAATATATAATGATCCATACTTATCTTTAAAAATGAAGGCCCAAAACGGGCGTTGAAATCCCATCAGACCCCCTGCCTGGCGTTTGGACGACCCAGAAGGACCAAGATGGCATTTGGACGCCAAAAAGGGAGCAAGCCTGGTGTCCAACATCCCAAGAGGAGTCCCAACACGTGGAGTCACCCCAAGCTCAGCCCAAACCCTCACCAAGTGGGCCCAAGAAGTGGATTTTCGCACCAAGAGTCCAGTTTATCTTATTTCTGTAATCTCTAGTTATTAGATTAATATTTAAAGAAGAAGATCACCCATGTTTAGGATCTTCTTCCACCTTATTTTTGAATACATTGTTTTCTGTAAGCTATGAGCGACTAAACCTCCTATGTTAGGGTTAGGAGCTCTATTGATTCCAATAGATTAATAATATTACTGTTTCTATTTTAATATGTCTGATTCTATTCTCTTATGCTTTCTCATTCTTCATCTCATGAATTGAGGATGAACCGTGACATTCATCCTTGTTCTACATGGGTTCCGTGTGAGTCCTGACCCGAATAGCATTGAATCACAACTAGAGAGTGCATTGTGGATTTCAAGAGAGTACCTGGGCAACTTTGGATACGTGACATGAAATCCCGTTGACCGTGGGTTACTGAGGTCTCAGTGGCGCTAAGACTAGAGTCAGAAAAGCAGCACTCTCTGATCCAGAAGTTCCGACCTTGTCTGTAGCATTTTGAGTAGGATTGCAAAGGGGAGTGGATTGCATATAGCTTCATCTTGGGCTACAGTGAGAAGCCATGAGTCAACTTAATGAGAGGACATGAGTTACTTGGATATGGTGGACTGTTGTGGTTTATAAGAGATTAACTTGATGAGAGGACATGAGTTAGTCACTTACGGCTGCCATTGAATGAATCATTCGTTATTAAAGTAGATCGTAAGAAAAGTTAATCCGGAAAGAAATAGCATCTCTGAAGCCTTAACTAAATCTTTATCACTGTTTTCACATCAATCTGGTATTTCGTTCTTTACTATTTCCTTTATGCTTTCGAACAAACAACCATATTCTCTAATCGTCTGACTAAGATTTACAAGATAGCCATTGCTTGCCCAATCCGACAATCTCCGTGGGATTCAACCCTCACTCCCCTGAGGTATTACTTGGACGACCTGGTGCACTTGCCGGTTCATCTGTGCAAAGTTTGCGGAGTTTAAATTCGCGCAGCAAGTTTTTGGCGCGGTTGCCGGGGATTGTTCAAGTTTGACAAACTATCGAACTATCTTGTTGCTTAGATTAGGTATTCTTCAAGGCTTATTTACTATTTTGTTTGTGTCTTTTGTTTTCTTTTTCAATTTTTTTTCAAAACCTTTTCTTTTTCTTTAGTAATCTTTGTCTTTTGTTTGAGTCTTGTGTCAATATTTAAGTTTGGTGTCTCTTTTGTTTTCTTTTTTAAGTTTTTTTTGAAAATTGTTCTTGAGTGTTCTTCATTGTGTTCGAATTGTTCTTGATATTTTTCTTTGTTTGATCTTAAAATTTTTTAAGTTTGGTGTCTTTTAGTTGTTTTTCCTTTAATTTTTGAAAATTAGTGTCATTTGATCTTAAATTTTTATGTTTGGTGTCTCTTAGTTGTTTTTCTTTTTCTTTGAAATTCGAAAATCCAAAAAAATATTTCTTTTATCTTTGTTCAAATTTTCGAAAATCTTGCTATCTTATCTTATCTTGATTTAAAAATTTTAAGTTTGGTGTTTCCTTGTTAGTAAAGTTTAAATTTTAAATTTCAAATCTTATCTTTTCAAATCTTTATCATATCTTTTTCCTTTAATTCTTTCCTATCTTATTTTTTTAATAAAAAAAATTAAATTTTAAATTCTTATCTTTTTAAATCTTTACTATCTTTTTTCTTTTTTTAGGTTTAATTTTAAAAACTTTTAAAATTTTATCTTATCTTGTTTTGAATTCAAAATTCAAAAATAAAAAATTTAAAATAAAAATATTCAAATCTTTTTCAAATCTTATCTTTCCTTGTTTGACTCTCTCTTTCAATTTTTAAATTCAAAATGTTCTTTTAAACTTTCTCCTTTTAATTTCAAAATCAAATCTTTTATTTTGTTTTCAAATCTTGTTAGTTAATTAGTTACTTGTTTTATCTTTTTTTCTCCTTTCTCTTTCCTCTTTTTCAAAACTTCCTAACTACTTTCTCTTTCTCTTTTTTCTTTTCGAAAATCCTAACTTCTTTCTCTCCCTTCTTTTTCGAAAAATTCATCTCTCCTTCCCTCTTTATTTTCAAATTCTATCTCATCTCCTACTTTCATTCATCTTCTTCTTCAGATATCTCACAGGGAGTTCTCTATACTCTAACATAGAAACTCCCATTCTTTCTCTTTCTTGGTTTTCTTTTTCTTGTTTATGAGTAGGAACAGAGATAAAGAACCCCTCTTTGATCCTAACCCTGAACCTAAGAGGACTCTAAGGAGGTGGCTACAACAAGCTAGAGCACAACACTCCGAAAGAAACCTCACAGAGCTTTTTGAACAAGAAGCCGAGGATACAGACATGGCAGCCAATCCTAATGACAGAGGACATGCAAAGAAAGTCCTAAGTGACTTTACTGCACCAACTCCTGACTTCTATGGACGGAGCATCTCTATACCTGCCATTGGTGCAAATAACTTTGAGCTAAAGCCTCAACTGGTCACTCTAGTTCAACAGAACTGCCACTTTCATGGACTTCCACAGGAAGATCCCAACAGATTCATCTCTGATTTCTTGTAGATCTGTGATACTGTCAGGACTAATGGAGTGGATCCAGAGATTTATAAGCTGATGCTTTTCCCCTTTACTATAAGGGATAGAGCTAGGTTATGGCTGGATTCTCGGCCCAAGAAAAGCCTAGACTCTTGGGAGAAGGTGGTGAATGCATTCTTGACCAAGTTCTTTCCACCTCAGAAGCTGAGCAAGCTTAGGGTGGAAGTTCAAACCTTCAGATAGAAAGAAGGTGAATCCCTCTATGAAGCTTGGGAGAGGTAAAGCAACTAATCAAAAGGTGCCCTCCTAACATGATTTTAGACTAGACCATGCTAGATATCTTCTATGATGGTCTTTCTGAGATGTCCAAAATGGCATTGGATCACTCTGTTGGTGGATCACTCCACTTGAAGAAAATGCCTGAAAAGGCATAGGAACTCGTTGACATGGTTGCAAACAACTAATTCATATACACTTCTGAGAGGAACCCTGTGAACAACGGGGTAGCTCAGAAGAGAGGAGTCTTGGAGGTTGACACTTTGAGTGCCATATTGGCTCAGAACAAGATCCTGACCTAACATATCAACATGATCTTTCAGCATCTGACTGGATTGTAAGCTGCAGCTGACAGCACTCAAGAGGCATCCTATGAAGGAGAAGCCTATGATTCAGATCAACCCATGATGAAAGCGGTTAACTATATGGGAAATTCCTCAAGAAATCCCAAAAAGGAGCCTTATGGGAACACCTATAATGCATCGTGGAGGAATCATCCAATCTTTTCATGGAGGCATCAACAGAAGCCTCAGCAAGGCTTCAATAATAATCAAGATGGAAGAAACCAGAATAGGTTCAATAAGAGACAACTCCCACCCTCTTAGCAACGGATGGAGACTTCTAAGAAGAGCCTCTGTGACTTAGCCACTATAGTCTCCGATCTCTCTAAGACCACTCACAGTTTCATGATAGAGACTAGGTCCTCTATCAGAAATCTGGAGGTACAAATTGGTCAGCTGAGCAAGAGGATCCCTGAGATCCCTTCTAACACTCTTCCAAGTAATACTGAAGTAAACCCAAGAAAAGAGTGCAAGGCCCTCACTGTAGGAGCTGAGGTAGAATCTGAAGAGCAGCTTCTGGCGTTGAACGCCAGCAAGGGAGTAGTTGGGCGTTCAATGCCTAAGGAGAAGCAAGTTATGGCGTTGAACACCACAAAGGAAGAGGGCGGGCATTCAACACCCACTAAGAACCCTACTGTTGAAGAAGTAAAGGAAATCAGAGCCCATGAGGAGACCATAGAGGTCCCCTGACTGCCCTATTGCAGATTATGGAGTCTGAAGAATACTCCTCCTATGATGAGGAAGAAGAAACTAGAGAAGAGAAAGTTGCTCTGTGGAACAAAGGCATTAGAGGAAGAACCCCCAGTACTTATCCAAGAGTGCAGTGCTCTGGTTCAAAGGAAGCTGCCGCAGAAGATGCCATACCCTGGAAGCCTTCTGATTCCCTGTACCATAGGTACAATCACCTTTAAAAAGGCTTTGTTTGACCTTGGGTCAAGCATCAACCTCATGCCTCTCTCTATAATGAAGAGGCTCGGAATTCTAGAGGTGCAAGCTGCTAAGATCTCATTAGAGATGGCAGACAAGTCACTAAAAAAGGCATACGGCATGGTGAAGGATGTCCTGGTAAAGGTTGAAAAACTTTACATCCCTGCAGATTTTATAATCCTAGACATTGGAGAAGGCGAGGATGAATCCATCATCCTTGGAAGACCTTTCCTAGCCATTGCCAATGCCATAATCGATGTGGCAAAGGGAGAGCTAGTTCTACAATTATGGAAAGATCACATCTTGTTCAAGATGTCTAACCCTAACTCTCCCTCTAACAAAGGAAAGACAATTGTGCAACACATAGTGTTCTAACCCTCTCTCGGTGCAGAGCTATACAAAACCCCCCCGACACCAACTCTAAGTTTGGTGTTGGGAAGCCATCATCAAGCACTGAGAATAAAAGTACTCAAAAGAAGGTACCTAAAGGCTGGAGGGACAAGAGGATCCCCACTGAAGGCCTCTCACCTGGCATGAGAGTGGTCTTCACTGACAGTTCAGTCATTCCACACATTGTGAACAGCAACCTGTCCCTAGAACATGTGGAGCTCATCCATGAGAGCATAGGAAGGAAGTTCACTGTAAGGGGTGAAATTCTGAGCCCCTATCATTATCCGTAAAGGAGCTGTCCGTCAAGCTAATGAGGTAAGGAAGCGCTTGTTAGGAGGTAACCCAACCATGAGTAGAGTATTTCTATTTTTCTTTCTTTTAGTTTGCTTTCATTTAAGTTTTGTTAGTTTATAGTTTTTTCCTTTACTTTTTAATGTTTGTGATCATGTACTGTACAGAGACAAAAACAGAGGAAGAAGACGAGCAGAACACCCTGGGGAGACCTTCTTGCTGGCATTGAACACCAGACAAGGAAAGGGATGGGCATTCAAACGCCTATAAGGAAGCAGGAGCTGGTGTTGAACGCCAGAATAGGACCATTCTGACTGTTCAACACCCTACAGGGAGCAGAGGCCTGGTGTTAAACACCAGGAAGGGAGTCCTTGGGAGTTCAAACGCCCCCGTGGGAGCAAAAGCTGGCATTGAATGCCAGCCAGGGAGAAAGGCTGAGCGTTCAACGCCCACCAGGGGGCATGGATTCGAATTCCCTAGCTTTTCATGATCAGTGGGTTGCACAGAATCTCCACCTACCCCACTTTCTCTCTTCCCCATACACACACCTCCCTAAACCCATCATAACTGCTACCAATCCCCACCCAATTCAAATTTAAACCTTTCCCACCCATTTCCCCTCCCCCATAGCCGAACCCTAACCCACCATCCCCTATAAATATCCCCTCATTCACCCCTTCATACACACACAACCACATCCCTCTCATCTCTCTCACACTCTACATTCTTCTTCTCTTTCCCACACACGGCTGAAGCCTCTTCCCCCTCTCTTCTCCATATTTTTTCTCCTTCTTCTACTTTTCTCTTCTTCTCTTCTTATTTTGATCGAGGACGAATAAAGTTCTTAAGTTTGGTGTTGGAAAAGCTTAGCTTTTTGCTTTCCATTCACACTCATGGCACCCAAAATCAGAGAGTCCTCAAGAAAGAGGAAAGAAAAAGCCCTAGCTTCCACCTCTGAACCCTGGAAAATGAAGAGATTTCTCACCAAGACTCATCAAGACTACTTCTATGAAGTAGTGGCAAAGAAAAGGGTGATCCCTGAAGTTCCCTTTATGCTCAAAAAAGATGAGTACCCAGAAACCTAACAAAAAATCTGGAGAAGAGATTAGAAAGTCCTAACCAGTCCTATCCGGATAGTGTAAGAGTGGCGCTCAAATTACCACAAATGTTAGGAGACCCTCACTCTTACACTAAAAGGGTCAATACCGACCAAAGGATAGACCAAGTGCTAGCGGATATTTGTGTGGAAGGAGCACAATAGAGGAGGGATGCGCAAGGCTGGCCATACCAACTAGGTAGGCTTGACCTCAAGCCCGTGGCAAGAGGATGGTTGGAATTTATCCAACGTTCTATCATCCCAACAAGTAACCGTTCTAAGGTTACCATAGACCGAGCAATAATGATTCACTGTATTATGCTTGGAAATGAGGTGGAGGTACACGAGGTGATACCTCAAGAGCTGTACAAGATGGCAAAAAAGCCCTCTACACAAGCAAGGCTGGCATTCCCACATCTCATCTGTCACCTATGCAATTCAGCTGGAATTGTCATAGAAGAAGACACCCCCATAGAGGAGGACAAGCCCATCACGAAAATAAGCATGGAGCATGTTAGAGAGCCTGCTCACGCATCACAATAAGAGCATGTACAGCCGCCTCAATAAGAAATCCCTGAGATGCCTCAAGGGATGTATTTTCCTCCCTAAAACTATTGGGATCAACTGAGCACCTCTCTAGGAGAATTGAGCTCCAACATGGATCAGCTGACGTTGGAACACCAAGAGCAGTCCACCATCCTTCATGAAATAAGAACAGATCAAAGAACCTTGAGGGAGGAGCAACAGAGACAGGGGCATGACATAGAAGAAGTCAAGTGCTCCATTGGATTCTCAAGAGGGAGCGGCAGCCACCATCACTAAGGTTGTTGAGTCCCCTTTTCTCCATGTTTACTTTTCTGTTTTGTTCTTTTGTTTTGTTTTCTGTTTAAGTTCATGATCACTCATCTTATCCTTTTCTAGTTTTAGTGTCCATGTCTTTTATTTTGGTTATAAAATATACAATGTATCTACATCAAGCTTAAAAGAATTTTTTTCAAAAGTAGTGAGGTGCATAATCTTCGAGTATATCATGACTTATCTCTAACTATTTACTGATTACACCGACCTCAACATAGCCTGCCCAAAAGATCCCAATCCACTCCCAAATATAGACACCCTAGTCGACGCATCATCGGGATACAAATACCTTTCCTTGATGGACGCCTACTCAGGGTACAACCAAATACCGATGTATCAACCCGACCAAGAGAAAACCTCGTTCATAACCCCAAAGGCAAACTACTACTACGTAGTTATGCCGTTCAGGCTCAAGAACGCAGGGGCTACATACCAGAGGTTGATGAATAAAATTTTTGCTAACCACATCAGAAAATTGATGGAGGTCTATATCGACGACATGTTGGTAAAGACACAGAAAAAAAAAGAGCTATTGCTCGACCTTGCCGAAGTGTTTGATACTATACGAAAGCACGGGATGAGGCTAAATCCTGCAAAGTTTACTTTCACGGTATAGGCCGGCAAATTCTTGGGCTTCATGCCCACCGAGAGAGGAATTGAAGCAAATCCAGATAAATGTCAGGCCATACTCAGCATGAAAAGCCCGACCTGTGTCAAGGAGGTACAACAGCTCAACAGAAGACTGGCAGCTCTGTCTAGATTCCTAGCTGGATCGGCACTAAGATCTCTTCCTTTCTATAAAACATTAAGGAAAGGAAAGAGGTTTCGATTGGACCCCAGAATGTGAACAAGCCTTCTAAGACTTCAAGACATTTCTGGAACAACCACCTATCCTAACTCGACCCCAGAAAGGAGAGGAATTAATCCTTTACCTCGCCGTGGGAAACTGGGCGATAGCTTCAGCCCTGGTCAGGGAGGATGAGTATGGACAACAGCCCATCTACTTTATCAGTAAGGCTTTACAAGGGGCTGAACTAAACTACCAAAAGATAGAAAAGTTCGCCTACGCCCTAATACTCACCTCCTGATGACTCCGGCCATACTTTCAAGCTCACACCATCAGAGTACGGACTAACCAACCCATAAAAGGCATCCTACAAAAAACCGACTTAGTTGGAAGAATCTTACAATGGGCAGTGGAATTGTCTGAATTTGACTTTAAATACGAAGCCTGGACAGCCGTGAAGTCACAATACTTGGCCGACTTCGTTACCGAGTACACTGACACCCCAGGCATCCCCGCTAATTGGAACCTCTATGTTGACGGCTCATCAAACAAAGCCGGAAGCGGAGCAGGTGTCATCTTAGAAAGTGACCAGGGAACCCAACTCGAACTATCTTTAAGATTCAAGTTTCCTGCCTCAAATAAACAAGCCGAGTACGAGGCCTTACTAGCTGGTTTGAAACTGGCTAGGGAAATAGGAGCTCAAAAGCTTACCATATTTAGCGACTCACAAATAGTCACCTCACAAATAGAGGGGAGCTATCAGGCCAAGGATCCCACCATGAAGAAGTACCTAGACAAAACCAAAGAACAGATCGGAAAATTCATGGAGTACGAGATCCGACATATACCTAGGGAACAAAATGCTCAAGCTGATGTACTTTCAAAACTAGCCAGCACCAAACCAGGGGGCAATAATAGAAGCCTCATCCAAGAAACACTACAAAACCCGTCAACCTCTGAAGAAAAAATAGTCTTAAACATATCAGACCAGGACCAAGGGTGGATGACTCCCATAATTAACTATATCAAATCTAAAGTACTTTCCACAGAAAAAAAGAAGCAAAAAGGCTCATAAAGGAGGCACAGTACTACACCTTGGTAAGTGACATCCTATAAAGAAGGGGGATCTCAACACCCCTCCTTAAGTGCGTCCCGACCTCTGCCACAAAAAAGGTCCTGGAGGAAGTCCACAGTGGCATGTGCGGCAACCACCTCAGGGCACGAACTCATTACAAAAAGGTATTCCGAGCTGGTTTCTATTGGCCGACCTTGCAAAAGGAAGCATCAGAGTTCGTCAAAACATGCCCATCATGCCAGAAACATGCCAACTTCCATATCGCGCCACCCGAAGAGCTCATCTGTGTCACCTCACCCTGGCCATTCGCAAAATGGGGACTTGACCTGCTCAGCCCATTCTCCCAGGGATTAGGGCAAGTCAAGTTTCTCATTGTAGGAGTAGACTATTTCACAAAATGGATCGAGGCAGAGCCGTTGGCCACCATCACTGCCCAAAGAAGTCGGAAGTTCCTATACAGAAAGATTGTCACAAGGTTTGGGGTTCCATGCTCCATCACCACAGACAATGGCACTTAGTTCACCGACAAAGGCTTCAGAAACTTAGTAGCTGATTTAAAAATAAAGTACCAGTTCACCTCCGTGGAACACCCACAAGTCAATGGACAGGCGGAGGCTGCCAACAAAGTTATATTGGCCGGGTTAAAATGAAGGCTACAGGACGCAAAGGGTGCTTGGGCTGAAGAGCTCCCACAAGTCCTATGGGCATATCGGACAATACTACACTCCACGACCGGGGAATCACCCTTCCACCTTGCTTACTGTTCATACATCGGTTCGAGCTATAAAGGACCGGGTTAGCCGACCTCTTAGAGGGTTGGCCGACCTTTTAGAAGGTTGGCCCACGACCGACCTCTTAGTAGGTTGGCCCATGAACGACCTCTTGGAAAGCTGGCCCATTACCGACCTTTTCACAAAGAGTTTGGCCAAATCGTCAAAAGAGCCCAAAGCAGGCCTAAACGAAGGAACACAGCCCAATCTAAAGGCAGCTAAAGCCTATAAAGCTAAAGGTGGTTCCCCTTAAATATAAGATGACTTCACTCAAAGATAAGATAAGATATGATAACTATCTTATCTCCAGAAAGGTCACTCCACACCATTATAAATACACTGGAGCACCCAGGTATAACTCATACTCTGATTCTACTAAAAACCTGCTTAAAGCCCATGCTAACTTAAGCATCGGAGTCTCTTGCAGGTACCACCACCCTCCGGTAACGAAGGATCAGTAGCATCTCCAGCTCCACCAGATACAACAGGTCGGACACGACAGCTCCGGCCACCAGATCCAACAGGTAGGACATGACAGCTCCGGCCACCAGATCCAACAAGTCAGACACGACAGCTCCGGCCACCACAGCAGATCTCATCCAAGATCGACCTTCAGTTTTAGGTAACCCTCGGAAGAATCCTACAGTGGGCAGTGGATTTATCCGAATTCAATCTTCGATATGAAGCTTGGACAGCCATCAAATCACAGTATCTGGCCGACTTCATCACAGAGTACACTGACACCCCGGGAACTCCCACAAAATAGAATCTCTACGTGGACGACTCTTCAAACAAAACCGGGAGTGCTGCAGGTGTAATTATAGAAAATGATCAGGGAACCCAAATCGAGCTAAATAACCAAGCTGAATACAAGGCACTACTAGCTGGTTTAAGGCTGGCTAAGAAGGTAGGAGCTTACCGTGTCCAGTGATTCACAAGTAGTCCCCTCACAAATAGAAGGGAGCCACCAAGATAAGGATCCCACCATGAAAAAATATCCCGGGTAATTCGGGTAAACCTGGACAAAACCAGAGAACAGCTCGGGTAATTTGGGGGACCCTGGACAAAACCAGAGAATAGCTCAGGCAATTCGGGGGACCCTGGACAAAACCACTGTTCATACCCTGGGTCGAGCTACCCGACCTGGGATGATTGACTACAAAGCGACCGACCTTCTCAGGTCAGGCTACCCGACCTCTTCTCAAAGAGGTCGGCCAAATCAACAGGAGAGCCCAATAAAGGGCCCAAATAGAGGAACACGACCCAAATCCATAGGCCGTCCAAGCATATAAAGATAAGGGCAGTTTCCTTGAAGATAAGCTGACCTCAACTCAAAAGATAAAGATAAGATAAGATAACTAACTTATCTTCTCTAAAAAGGTCACTATCACACCATTATAAATACACTGGAGCACCCAGGTATAACTCATACTCTGATTCTACTAAAAACCTCTTTAATACCCATGCTAACTTAAGCATCCGAGTCTCTTGCACGTACCCCCCACCCTTCGGTGACCAAGGATCAGCAGTGCTGTAAGTCCAACAAGTCGGATACAACAGCTCCGGCCGCCGTCAGCCAGCCGGACACGCTATCTCCGACCAGTACAGAAGATCTCGTCCGAGATCGACCTCCAATTTCAGGTAACCCTCGGAACATTGGCGCCGTTGCCGGGGAACCTTGAAGTCATCCCAACACCATGGCGGACGGCCATGACAACGACCACGATTCAGATCTAGAAAATAGAACGCCGCACAAGAACGCGGACACTACACTGAAGGATACTCCAGAATCCAACAGGGACAAAAACTCATCGAATCCCGGGGTAATAGAAGCACTTCAAGATCACTTAAAAAAACTTGAAAAAGGAACCCAACAACAACGAGAGGTTGGGAAGGATCTTTAAAGAGAGGTACGGCGACGTCGAGAACTGGAAGACAAACTACTGCAATTAGAAGCCGATCTCAAAGCAAAAGCTCCTCGGGCCACTCCTGAGGAAAATTCATGCAAAGAACAAGACCCATTCACCAGGGAAATCATGAAAACCAAAATTCCAAAAGACTTCAAACTCCCGGACATGACTCTGTATGATGGTACCACAGATCCCAACCACCATCTCAGCAATTTTAGAAGCAGAATGTACCTCACCGACGCCTCAGATGCCGTTCACTGTAAAGCCTTTCCAATAACTCTCACGAAGACAGCAATCAGATGGTTCGACAACCTACCTCCAAAGTCCATCTCAAACCTTGACGACCTGGCCAAAAAGTTCTTGGCCAGATTCTCCATCCAGAAAGATAAGGCCAAGCACGCCCCCAGTTTACTAGGGATCAAGCAAGGAGATCGGGAGAGCCTCCGCAACTACATGAAAAGATTCAACAAAATATGCATGGACATACAAAGCTTACCAACAGAGGCCGCCATCATGGGACTCATCAATGGTCTACGAGAGGGACCTTTTAGCCAACCTATATCAAAGAAGTACCCTACCTCCTTAGACGAAGTACAAGAGCGAGCAGAAAAATATATCAACATGGAAGAAAACGCTCGGTTGGGAGAAATCTCAAAATCTAGGACCCCCTACCGAGATAAAGACAAGGAATCCAAAAGGAAAGAAGATCGACAAGGGGAGAAAATTAAAAAATACCATAATTACACTCTTCTCAGGGCATCCCTGGTCGACGTATATAAAGAAGTCTACCATACAGAGAAAATCCCCCAGCGCGGCCACTCAAAGGCAAAAGGGGAGGAGTAAACCAAAAGGAATACTGTGAATACCATCGAGTCCGAGGGCACTCCACCAACGAGTGCTTCGACTTAAAAAATATCATAGAAAAGTTGGTGAGAGAAGGAAAATTAGATCGATTTCTGGCCACCCGAGATGATGACCAAAGAAAGAGACGAAGGGACGAAGATACTGGACGAACTGAACGATCACCTCAGACACCAGAGAGACACGTCCACATGATACACGGTGGATTCGCAGGAGGTGGGATCTCCAAATCATCTCGCAAAAGATATCTCAAAGAAGTATATCATGTTGAGGGAAAGGAGGAAGCACCCGACATCCCTGCGATAACATTCACTAAAGAGGACGCATCCGGCATCATCCCGGGACACGACGATCCCATGGTCATCACTATCATATTGGCAAATGCTAATCTACATCGCACATTAATAGACCAAGGGAGCTCCGCCGACATCTTATTCAAAACTGCCTTCGACAAGCTCGGCTTGGAAGAAAGGGAGCTTAAGACATACCCAAACAGCTTGTTCGGACTGGGGGATACCCCAGTACAACCACTAGGATACGTATCACTGCACACAACCTTCAAAAAAGGGAACCAATCCAAGACACTCAAGATAGACTACATTGTGGTCGACGTGAGTTCAGCCTACAATGCCCTAATAGGTCAGACCACACTAAATCAACTTGGCGCAATAGTCTCGACCCCGTATCTATGCATGAAATTCCCAACTACAGAAGGGATAGCTACAATAAAAGCAGATCAAAAGATGGCGCGCCGCTGTTATAACGAAAGTCTAAATCTCAGAGGCAGAGGAGAAGAGTTTCATACAATTGAGCTTGGCGGAGTTCAGCGACGAGAAGAACTCCGTCTCTACTGGAGGCAGGATTCATAAGAGAAGTCAAGTATCCACTATGGCTAGCCAACGTCGTCTTGGTGAAAAAATCAAATGGGAAGTGGCGAATGTGTACCGATTACACCGATCTCAACAAAGCCTGCCCAAAAGATCCCTACCCACTCCCAAGTATCGACGCTCTGGTAGATGCTTCCTCCGGATATAGATACGTCTTGTTTATGGACACATACTCGGGATACAACCAAATCCCCATGTATCCACCAGACCAAGAAAAGACCTCGTTTTTAACGCCGAAAGCAAATTACTGCTACATTGTGATGCCCTTCGGTCTCAAGAACGCGGGAGCTACTTATCAAAGGCTGATGAATAAAGTCTTCTCAGACCACATCGAAAAAATCATGGAAGTCTATGTGGACGACATGTTGATAAAGACACAAAGCGAAGATACATTATTTTCGACCTGGCTCAAGTGTTCGACACTATAAGGAAGCACGACATGCGACTCAATCCTGTAAAATGAACTTCTGCGGTAGAAGCAGGCAAATTCCTAGGTTTCATGCTCACACAAAGAGGAACTGAAGCAAACCCGGATAAATGCCAAGCCATACTCAACATGAAGAGCCCCACCTGTGTCAAAGAAGTACAGCAACTCAACGGGAGATTGGCCGACAGAATGTGAACAAGCCTTCCAAGACTTTAAGGAAGGGAAAGCAGTTCGAATGGACGACAGAATGTGAACAAGCCTTCCAAGACTTTAAGGAGTTCTTAGGATGGCCGCCTATCTTATCTCGACCACGAGAAGGAGAACCGCTCATATTATATCTCGCAGTAGGAAGCCGGGCAATAGCCTCAGCACTAGTCAGAGAAGACGAAAGTGGGCAACAACCCGTCTACTTCATTAGCAAAGCGCTACAGGGATCCGAGCTGAACTACCAGAAAATAGAAAAGTTTGCCTATACTCTCATACTAACATCTCAACGACTTCGCCCGTACTTCCAGGCTCACACCATTAAGGTTCGAACCAACCAGCCCATAAAAGGAATATTGCAGAAAACAGATTTAGCAGACAGAATTTTACAATGGGCAGTCGAGTTATCAGAATTCGACCTCCAATATGAAGCTCAGACGGCCATTAAATCATAGTATCTAGCCGACTTTATCGCAGAATTCACAGATGCCCTGGAAATTCCCACAGAATGGAATCTCTATGTGGACAGTTCTTCAAATAAGACTGGAAACGGCGCAGGTGTGATAATAGAAAGCAACCAAGGAACCCAAATTGAGCTCTCCCTCAAGTTCGGGTTCCCAGCTTCAAACAACCAGGCGGAATATGAAGCGTTATTAGCTGGTTTGAAGCTGGCCAAAAAGGTTGTTGCTCAAAAACTCAACATCTACAATGATTCACAAGTAGTCACCTCACAGATAACGGGGAGCTACCAAGCCAAAGATCCCACCATGAAAAAATATTTGGATAAAACCAAAGAACAGCTCGGACTCCTCGGGGAATATAAGATCTGCCACATACCCCGCGAACAAAACGCCTGAGCTGACGCACTCTCAAAATTAGCCAGCACCAAACCAGGGGGTAACAATAGAAGCCTCATCCAAGAAATGCTACAGAACCCGTCAATCTCGGAAGAGAAAAAAGTCCTAGCCATAACAAGTCAGGACCAAGGATGGATGACCCCCATAATTAACTACCTCAAAGCAAAAACACTCCCCACAGAAGAAAAGGAGGCAAAAAGATTAAAAAGGGAGGCACAGTACTACACTATTATAAACAACATCCTGTACAAAAGAGGGATCTCAATACCACTACTAAAATGTGTGCCGACCAACAACACAAAGGAAGTGCTAGAAGAAGTACACGGCGGCATGTCCGGCAACCATCTCGGAGCACGAGCTCTTGCCAAAAAAGTACTCCGAGCGGGATTTTATTGGCAAATCCTACAGAAAGAAGCTATAGAATTTGTAAAGACATGTCCACCATATCAGAAACATGCCAACTTCCACATCGCCCCGCCAGAAGAGCTCATCAGTGTAACCTCGCCCTGGCCATTTGCAAAATGGGGACTTGATCTTCTCGGACCCTTTCTCCAGGGATCAGGACAAGTAAAATTCCTCATAGTCGGAGTAGACTATTTTACAAAATGGATTGAAGCAGAGCCCCTAGCAAACACCACCGCTCAAAGAAGCCGGAAATTCCTATACAGGAATATTGACACGAGGTTCGGGGTTCCATACTCCATCACCACAGACAATGGCACTCAATTCACAGACGCAGGCTTCAGCAGACTAGTAGCCGACTTGAATATAAAGCACCAGTTCACCTCCGTCGAACACCGTCAAGCCAATGGACAGGCCGAAGCTGCCAACAAAGTCATATTGGCTGGGTTGAAACGGAGACTACAAGATGCAAATGGAGCTTGGGCTGAAGAACTTCCACAAGTCCTATGGGCATATCGAACAACGCCACACTCCACGACAAATGAATCACCCTTTCGACTAGCATATAGAGTGGAGGCAATGATCCCAGTAGAGATCGAGGAAGGGTCATCCAGAGTAGTCCACTACAATGAAGAGGCCAACTCTCAACTTCAGAGGGAAGAACTCGACCTACTACCTGAAATCCAGGAAAGAGCTCGGATCAGGGATGAAGCACTAAAACGTCGAATGGCTTCCAGATATAATCAAAGGGTAGTGCCGAGAAGTTTTA